>NC_030854.1:21248849-21261192 GCF_000208745.1 Theobroma cacao | reverse complement strand
GTGTGTATACCCAGCTTTGATTTTTTTGGCAAAATGAATTATCATTGGCAGATTTTGTTTTATGTTTTGTTTCTGTTATGCTTTTGTTGCACTCATACATGCCTAAAAGTGTCAAAGGTGGTGCCACAAGTACATGGTTCGTGTATTGATGTATTCTATTCTAAGTAGAATCTAAAATTGGTTTCTATTATGTTTCATTTATTGCCTCTGTTGCTCTAATTTTCTTTGATTTGGTAATGGAGTTAGAAGTTGTTTGAGAGTTTATGCTGTGGTTGTTTACTGGATATGTGGCTTAAGTAGAAAAGGGAAAGGCATATGGAGATGAGACAGAAAAAAAGAAAGAATAAAGAAAATGGAGAAAATATAATCTTTTTAGGTTAAATTTAATTATTGATTTTTTTTGGGCTGTAAGAGTCCATGGTGGCCAAAGTATGATCATTTGGCTTGACATGTCATTGTCCAAAATGACACTTCAGCTCTTGTTTTCATGGTGTCAGTGATTGTCCTTAGATCAAGGACTCAATTTGCTGAAATTCTTGTATAGAGACTAAAATCAACATATGCCTTGAGTACAGGGACCAATTGAAAAATTTTACCTTTTTTTTATATAATCTTTATAGTTTAAATTTAATTGTTGATTTTTTTTAGAGTCCATGGTGGCCAAAGTATGATCATTTGGCTTGACATGCCATTGTCCAAAATGATGCATCAGCTCTCATTTTCATGGTGTTAGTGATTGTCGTTAGATCAACATTTCTTTAGAGGGACTCAATATGCTGAAATTCTTGTATAGAGACTATAATTAACATTTGCCTTGAGTACATGGACCAATTAAAAAAGTTTACCTTATTTTTATATAAGTTCAACAATTTCAATTTACTTAATTTGAACCTTGTTTTATCATAACGGATATAATCAAATCCTCCTGAATGGTTTAATAAGGGGTGAACTAAAAATGCATCTTTTTTTTTTTTTTTCTTTTAAATAGGCAGGAAGTAATTGTTGAATCAGAACGATAATTAAAATAGAATGATGTAGGAGAAGACATTGTTTTCTGTCTGATTGTTAACAATTTTGGACAGAAGTGTTAAATTTATTGCAATTCTAAAGATCTGACATTGAAAGTGAACAAATTGAAATTATTGTGACTAGATGTGAATGCTCTTGAAGCTTTGTAATTCTGAATTTATTTTTTCCAAGTAAAAGCATTGCTGCGGAATTGAGCTAGAATGGTAATATTTAACTTTTTCCAATATGTAGTTGTTCAATCCATTTTGTAGCATCATTTTCAGTTCATATGCTGCAATATGGTGATTAATTTAAGTCTTGTTGAAGTAATTCATTGTTTTATTACAGTTCCCTGAGTTTGTTACGTCCTTCTTCTCACGGCTTTCTTGGCCTTCTACGGGGAACCCACCTACAGCTTCAGCAAGGAATCTTGCAGGAAATGTACCTTCCTACACAACCCGCCAAGCGGAGGCAAGTATTTTAGTTGAATGCTTTCATTTTTGCAATTTCTTATAACATATATTTGCCATGAACCAGAATTATTTGCAATTCACACAGGCTGACAGAAGCATGTATATTTGTTGACTTTGTATACAAGATGCATGTGATTGGAATTCTAAGCTGGAACTGGAGTAGGAACTGAGATTTTGTGTATAACTCATATATATTTTTTAAAGCATTTGATTGATGAATCTTGCAATTTGTGGTGCATGCCAATCTTTACGGTGTTCAACTGCTCCATATTATAGCATGTTTCGAATGTTGTACATTTTGATGTTATAATATTGCCTGAAGCCTCATGCTTAATGTTTGGTTTGGGGTAATATTCAGTAACATTCGATATATTTTAGGTTCATCCATAAAGTCATGCATTCTTCTAAGGTTGAGAATATGACAATATCTTATGTTGGGAAGCCATAAACTGGCATCCACTGCTTATATTGCGTATTGATAGCATTTGTTTTCATATTAATTCATTGGAATTGTACTTAATGTATGAAATAACTATTTTTAAGTCATTTACTTCATTTGTTGGTCAAAGTTTAAATCTTCAATTTATTCAGAGCAACAATGCCCATGCAGTAGGTTTTCAGCCCTTTTGAATTTTAATTTTGGTGAAACTGGTATGACTTCCATTTGCTGCATCATTATATGCACTCACCATTAACTAAAGTAAAACAGCAAATAGAAAGTAAAACATAATAAGATAACCAATTGAGATAAATTTAGGAAGGCTTCTGCATTGATCTCCTCAGGTTGATAAAAGACCCTCCTTATTACTGAATATTTTGGCAGCTTCAGCATAGATTTCTGGATCAGTCCTTTTTAATTCATCTAAAGTAATCCAAGTAATTTCACTAGCTGGTGTACCCAACCATTGCTTTAAAAATTGCCTATACTGATTCCCTCTTTGAGACTTTACTTCCTTAGCATCTAACACATCTTCAATAACATCTTGTTGGGAGGTAGGAAATTGATGAACTTGTTCAGAAATTGGTAGCCACTTCCCCATCAAATCCCTCAAATGAATATAAATTAGACACATTGAGTATAGGACTGATCTGTAACTCAGAGGGCAGCTCAATCAAATAGGCATTTGAGCTCACTTTCTTCATGCTCTTGCCTTAAATGCACAAGCACAAAGTTACCTTCTTCAAGCTCTTTCTCCTGTTGATGTTGATTGGCAATAGTGGGATAAGCTTCATTGTTGTCCTTTAAAGCATCCTTAACCTCATTCACTTTTCTAATATATTCAGTCAAAGCCTCTCCATCATCATTATTGCAGGCTTCTTGTTGCAATGGCTCTAAATCAAGTACATGTTGTGGTTTAACCCCATAAGCAGCTTGGTGCCATCTTAAGAGTTCTGTTAACTGAATTATTGTAGGCAAATTCAGCTTGTGGTATAGTGAAGTTCCAAGTCTTCAGATGCTTTCCCACAAGATTTCCTAACAAGTTACCAAAACTCCTATTGGTTGCTTTAGTTTGACCATCTGTTTGTGGATGGCAAGTGCTAGAGTACTTTAATTCAGTTTGAACTTCCTCCACAAAGTCCTTTACGAGTGCCCCATGAATTTGACATCTCTGTCCAAAACTATAGATGTAGGAACACCTTTAAGCCTCACTATTTCTCTAAAAGACAAGTGAGCAACATGTGTAGCATTTGAGGTTTTAAAACATGGTGTGAAACTACAACAACAATGGAGTCATATCCTTTTGTAGTCTTTGGCAGCCCCAGGACAAAATCCATACCCAAATGAACTTATAGAGCCCTGGTAAAGGAGTGTACAAACTTGTATACAAAACCCTTCCCAAACTGACAAGCTGAACATCTCTTCTCCTATTTATCCACGTCTTTAAGCATCTTTGGCCAATAATAGCAATCAACCAACATTGCCAAATATCCTAATCAACTCCCATGAGGGTCTCTTATGATCTACTCTCATAAGGACCCCTTTGGAATGCATAATTGATTGCCTTTGAATAAAAACCTTCATGCAACCTGTATGGCAGCTTTTCTAGTCCAGCTGGCCTGTTCAATTCCTCTACAACACAACTGAAATATGGATCACTTTGATACTAGTTTTTCCAATTCTTCAAAACCAGTAACTTGAGTGCTCAATGCTTTTATCAAGAAAAGCACTCTATCTAGCATGACGATTGCTGAGTTTCTTCTTAAAATTCAAATACCATAGAGCTTGATGATTGGAATAATAAAGCACAAACTCCTTATAGGCTAAATAATGTTGCCCATGATGTATGGCCTTCACCACTGCATAAAACACTGAGTTGTAGGTGGAATAGCGCCGTCTGGTGTGATGTAGCCGAAAGGTTTAGGCAATTAGAACTCAACAATTAGGGCTAGAATAGGGTTGATTGTGTTGGAACAATAAAAAGATAATTGGGTTTTCAAAGAAACCTCTTGAATAAATATTCAAAATAACAAAAGATGATAATGATAATCTTCTACCTAAGATACTTATTTATAATAGTTAAGATAAATCCTAATCAAATAGTAATTCTAATCCTAAATAAAGACTTAAAGTACTAAAATTCTAATAAAGATAGGAAAAAGAATTTCAAACTANGCCTGCATCATGGTGTTTGACCAAAAAGGTGGCAATTGGACGGGTTCAACTTAGGTTGTTTTTGGGTTTGGGTTCAATCCACGTTCAGTCCATCTTGGGTTAATATTGTTTTGAATTCGAGTTGTATCGGGTTCAGGCCATCACGCGTTCGAACCATATCGGTTTTGGATTGCCTTGAGCTTGAGCAGGTTTTGGTACAGTTTGGGATTCATATGAGTTATAGACATTTTTGTAAATTCGAATGTTATAAATAATTAATTTTTCTGTAATAGATGTCAAGTCAATATCATTGATTAATTTAACAAATTTAAGATAAAAGTGTTAAAAGAAAATTTGAAATTTAAAAAAATTGATAAATATTTGTATAAATATAAATTGTACTTTTGTTTTATCTATACTATACACTCACTATCAATATTTTGTGCGCTTTTATTTTTATCTTTTTAGTCATTATAACTTTTGAATATATTTCAACTTTTCAAAAATTTCTTCTTATATCTAAGTATTGTTTTTGATTTGGACATAAATTATAAATACTAACCCTAGATAGAATCATCTAGACAAATGTCCCATGGGAGTGAATAATGGATATTATTAAAAAAAGTACAAATAATATCTCATAAAGAATACTAACTTAATAAAAATATATAATTCAATAGGTAATATTAATACTTAGAAATTATAAGAAACCCAAAATTTGATATTTAAAACTAATTGATATAAATCTTAACATCTAGCCATTTTTGCATTTTTTCCATTAAATGGAGAATAAAATTGTATAATAATTATAAATAATATATTTTTTAAAATTTAAAATTATATTTAAGAAAAAAAACTCTCATTTATTCATTTACTCATTTAAAAAAAATCATTTAATCACAATTGGGGCCTTTTCGGATTACAAATTCAGGTTTTTACATGTTTTGGATCAGATTGGTCTTGGATTCCTGGTGGTTGTGGGTTCAGGTCACTTCGGGTTCAGGATGTTTTGGGTTTGGGTCGCCTTGGGTTTGAATTCTATTGGTTTTGGGTGTTTGACTGTTTTTAGTCAATTTGGATCAAATGGTCTCGCGTCAGCTCAGGAGGGTTTTTGGACTTGATCAAATTTTGTCATCTTTATTTGACAATTCTCAGTAAAAATCTCCACTGGCCTTCCATCTTTGATTGAGAACTGCTCCAATTCCAACATGTGAAGCATCACACTCCACAACAAACAACTTCTCAAAATCTGGTAGTGCCAGAAAGGGTGCCTCTGTCATCAAAACCTTAATCTGTTCAAATGCTCTTTGTGTAGAATTTGACCACTAAAGGGTGTCATTTTTTAAGCTTTCAGTTACAGGACTTATAATGGAACTGAAACTCCTTGTGAATCTCCTGTAAAATGCGATTAACCCATGAAACCTTTGAATCTCCTTGACTGATTTAGGTGTTGGCCATTCCCTAATGGCACACACTTTCTTCAGATTTTTTTTTTTTATGCTGGAAATTCACGCAGGGCCCAGCTAGCCTGTTAAATTTTATTAATTACGAAATAAAAAGAAATTTTATTAATTACGAAATAAAAAGTACAAAGGAGGGGGACCTAAACCGTACCTCCAAGTTACATGATTTTGAGAAAGTTTCAGATAAACACCTAGAGTAAAGAGAACCATTTTACGTGCATAACTTTTGATGCTACAGTAAAACAGATATTCTCTACTATTTTATTGAGTCAATAAACTAAAATAAAATTTAAAACAAAAAATGTAAATAAGAAAAGCACTTAGAATGGAGTGTTTCATTTTATGACCATAATTTTTACTATCGTCATAAAATTAAAACACATCCATATTACAAAATTCTATGTGACTAGCACTTTCTTCAGATTTGGTCGACAATAAAACTCAAAAACACAACCTCATGGCACAAGAAAGCGCACTTCAAATTTATATAGAGTTTCTCTCTAAGAAGAGTTTCTCTCTAAGAAGAGTTTCTAAAACTTGCCTTAGGGAAGTCGAGTGTTCTTTCTTAGATTTACAATTAATTAAGATGTCAACAGCATAAACCACCCCAAATAAGTTCAAGAAAGGCTTGAGTACCTCAGTCATAACTGGCATGATTACGCTTGGAGCATTAGAAAGACCCAGTGGCATCAGTAACCATTATAGAGTCCATTGGGCATCTTGAAGGCTGATTTACACTCATCACCACTCCTTAGTTTAATTTGGTGATAGCCACTTTTAAATAGAGAATGGCCAACTGATGAAGCACATCTTCTGACCAAGGAATAGGAAACTGATACTTGACTGTAATTTTGTTGATGGCATGGATGTCCACACACATCCTCCATGAACCATCCTTCTTAGGAGCAAGTAAGGTTGGACAAGCACAAGGACTTTTGCTTTGCTGAACAAAACCCTTAGCAAGCATCTCCCTCAACGTGTTTTTGCGTCTTAGCTCATTGCAACAGAGGCATTCTATAAGCTGGTACATTTGGTAATGAAGCTGCAGGAACTGAACCAATAGCAAGTTGAACACGCCTAATTGGTGGTAAAACTGATGGCAATTCCTCACTGACCAACTCCTTAAACCCGTCTAACAAATGCTGCACTTCAAAGGGCTGCTTTGGTAATTCACCCTTCTGGTCATTTCCACTTTCTCTACTTTGAGCTTCAAACTCCTATAAGGATAAAAATGCATTTACCTTACTGCCCAATGAACAACCAGCTTTTGTTTAGCTTCCTCCTTTAAAGGGTGCAAAGTCGACTTCTTCTAAGCCTTCTTCACATTCTGCAAGATTCACCCTTCTTTTTGGACAAGGATAGGAGGTATCTCCTCTTTCACACCTAAAACATTGAATTTGGGACTTGTTATCTGCCTTAGAAGTACCAAAACACGAAATGTTATGCTTTCCATTAGTTGCTGCATTATTCCTTTTTGTTACTCCCCCAACTTGCCTTCCTGAGAGGTTTAATGGTTCCGAAATCCTTGAAAAGTGCTACTATTACCCTGCAAAATAATACCACTTTGACCATACAACTGCCTCCTTGCATCGTAGCGTGTCATTTTCTTTTCTGCTATTAAAGCATATTGTTGAGCATCTTTAAACTAATCACTTCCATCTCATCTCTAGCAAAACGATTCAACCCAGCAAGATAATAAGAAGTCAATGAAGAGAAAACTAGAAAAAAGGCTAAAATTGATGTAAAATCGAAGTAGGAACAAAATGCCTAGGGTTTAGGGTACTAAAGCCTCAAACAGAATAATTCAATACAATACAGCTGCCTAATGAGTCTAAAATGGCAATTTATAGTAGGGTTACTAGTAGCTTGCTTCATAAAAACCTACTAGCCAGTTAACCACCCTCAAATTCAATTATTGGAAAAAGGAAACAGGAAACAGGAAACAGTTTTTAGGTGTAGTCAATGTTATTGACTGTTGGGGCGCAGCGGGCCTTTTCCTGGATTTAGCTGAAAATATTTTTAAATTTACATTTCTGGTAAACAGTTAGCCTGATTGAACACTGGATATTAAGAATTTTCCTTCTCTCGAAACTGATACATGTGAAGGTTTGCTGTGGATTACATCAATTCTTTGATGCAGTTTGAGTTCTGCCTGGATATTTTACTTTCTGTAAATTAACACATTAATTCTTCTGGCTTCAGAGAACCTATCCGTCTACTGCTGCACCTTCAGCCATAGAGCCGCCAGAGGACTGCATTGCTACCCTGGTGTCAATGGGGTTTGATCGGAACTCAGCCAGGCAGGCACTTGTGCATGCCAGAAATGACGTCAATGCTGCCACAAACATTCTTCTTGAAGCACAGGCCCACTAATTGAACACAAAAATTGCCAGCATTGTAGCCCAGAAGCTGTTTCATCTCACAGATATCGACCAATTTGCTTGCCTCCTGGAATTCTGTGGCATTGGTAACATCACTTTGAAGTAGTATTTTCTTCCATTTTGTCCCCCACTTATTTCTTTTGGTAGGTAGTAGTTTCAGGTTAAGTAATCATACACCAATGCAACTGAACGCTAGGAGTTTGTAAAATTGTTAACCCCATGCATGCTCTCAGAAGGATACAGTGCATAAAGATTCAAGTTTTGCATGTGGGGCTTATGGTCCAAAATGACTGACAAGTTTGTACATTTGTTTGATTTGAATTGACAATTACTAGGAGGGACTTGGGCGGCTGGTGGTGTGGCAAAACATGCTTGATTATATTTGAAGAATATGTTTCAATTTTATGTCATTTTACAATGGAATTTAACATCAACAATTTAATTGTCTCTATTAAGGTTACACGTTTCAACAACTTATTAGACTTAAAATACAAATTACAGAAAGTGTTTTATAAGTATCTCAATCAAGATTTCTTTGTATTAACAGCTTTTATTTCGTGTGTATGCGTATAAAATGGGAAAGGCATGAGATGAAGTTGCAAGTGGAGAGAAGGTAATCAATGCTGTACTTGAAAGGTTAAAGTAAAACAGTTGACATGATGTTTGTAATTGTAAAGTATACTTTTATACAGTTTTTATAAAATTTTAAACTCAAATGATAAAAGGAAATTTATAAATTGCATAAAACAGTGGTTATTACACAAATTAATTGAATACCTCTTAATTGGGTACTTGTGAGTATCCGACTTGATTATATTCGAGTGTAGGATGGGTTTGAGTTGCAACTTTAGTACTTATTTCAATATGGATGCTTGATTAAGGAAGGATAATTTTTCAGAGAATTCTTCTGTTTCCTTTCTCTTCTTCTGCTTCTCTTTGTCTTTTTAAGCTTTGAGAGTTTTGTAGAGGTCGAAGAGAGTGACTCCTTTGGATAGGGATAGAAGTTCAATGCGTGATCCAGGTGGTTCTACTGGGATTGACGAGGTTCGAGTAATCAATTGGAATGGATTGTTCTTATTTGGGGATGGAGTCCGTTTGGTTTCTTGGAGGAGTTTAATTTCAACCTTAAGCTTCTGAGTCTCTGCTTCTTTTTGTTCTATATACTGCTAGAACGGAATGCCTTGCTCTGGAATCTCTGGAGACATGTTTAAGTCTGTTTTGGAGAAGTTTAATCATATCATTAGCGACCGTGGTATTTTTGTGGACTTTATCTTCTATAGTTTTGATCTTGTCTTGGATAATGCTGACCTTTTGATTAATTCCTTTTAATAAGGAATTTCGGGCAAGGTAATTGTTGTTTGCCAATTTAGCTTAGCTTCTGCTATGTTAATTTTGGTTGGCATTCCCATAGCGTCTGCTTGAATTGGAGTTGGAATTTTGGGTGTGTGTTTGAATTCCTTTCAATGAATTCCTCTAGTAGAGGGAATTCATGATCGTAAGAAGGATCTGAAGACTAGAACATGCAAACTGCTGGAGTAGGATCTTAGTAAATTGATGTGATTGTGTAAAACATAGATTTTAAAAAATCTGTTATAAAGAAAGCAAGCAATCCAATTACACAAGTAGAAACACACATCATTCTTATTACAAGTAACATAATCACGTCATAAAAAAAATAAAAATCTATTAAGTAAGAAAAAAAAACATACCTTTTGTTTTGAGATTTTTATTTTTGGATAGCAGCACACCAATGAATGATTTCTCGACCAAACAAGTTTACTATTTCGTTCTTTAATATTCCTTTCAACTTGAACCTTGAGTGGACAAAGTGTGGAATGCAAGACTACAAGATGACAACCAATTTTATCTTTCTTTTCTTTCTAAAATTAATGGCTACTTTTCTTTCAAAAAATTCAGTTAAGAATGGAATAAAGGAAGAAAGAAATGACAAAGTTTGGAGGAGAAGAAGAGAAATGATGGCTGAAACTTTTTCAAGAGAAAGTACGTACATTTTTTTTCTTCCAATCTCCTTTTTTTATTAAAACTCTTGCCTCAAAAGTTTAATCAAAATCAAACACCTTTGAATCGATCTTGACCAACCATTTAGAGTTATGAAAGCATTAAACATGCTCCATAATTATCAAACTTAAAATTAAAGAATAAAAAATTTAATTTTTTTAATTATCATTTAGAGTTTTTGATAAAATAAAACTTCTTATTGAATAATAACTATTATTTTATTATTTTTCATCTTTATTTAAAAATGATTAATAATAAATAAATGAGTGATAGTCAAATATGAAGTCTCTTTATGTAGATTCATTTTGCAAGAATCTTCCTTAACATTATATTAATTTAAGACAACTCTTGTATTTAATTAAGACAAAATATTTTATCTTGTCTAAATTGAGACAAATATGCTTTCTTATCTAGATTAAGACAAAAAATATTTTTCTTGTCTTAAATTAAGACAAACATATTTTATTGTCTAAATTAAGAGAAACATGTTATAGCTGCCATTTTTGTACATGCATCCCAACTTGAATAAGTTGAATTCTATGAAGCTAAGTGGGGAATCTCTTTGGACATGAATATTTCAAGCTCCAATAAACTTAGAATTATTCTTAATCTCATTAAAAAATAATTTAAGCTTATTAACCATGAAATCACTCCACTATAGATTCATGGTTGCACTATTAGATTAACTATAATTACAAGAAACAATTCAATACTTGATATTAATATTAGTTGTCCAATTGCAAACCTTATATTGTGAACCATCAAATGATAAAAGATGAAATTACTATTTTACCCTTTATGTTAATTTGTCACTTAGTCTCAAATTTCATTCAATTAGTAATTCAATGCTCTAGATCTAATCTTTTGAGTATCTAGATGTGATGAGTAGCTAATTCATCAATCCATTGGGCTCAGATTAATCATCAATCTTCCTGAAATCACTAGAAGTGATGTTAATGCTATGAACTTTATTATTTGGATATATGTTCCTAAATGTTCATTTCGATTATAATCCCAAAATACGGAGTCTAGATCAATGCTTTATGATAATCATGCTCATAGTAAATCAAAGATTATAAGGAGATTAAACACGAGTCCACTATCCATTAGGATTTCGATTCTACTATAAGCAAATGTATAAGTGTGAGATCAAGATTTAAGTAACGGTTACACTTAAATTTAATTCCCAGATGATTCTAGTTCATGTTATAGTGTCATTACTCAAATTCAATCATTTCGATGATTTGAGACTCATCATGTGAGACCTTGACCTTTATAGACTCGTAAAGAGAAATATACGCGATATCCCTGATCATGGGTAATTTCGTCATTTTCTTAGTAAACCCATAAAACTAAGGTTTTTAAACAATATTATGGTCTAAGTAGGCCTAAGGTATAAATGAATGGTGCAATTAGGGGTAAAATGGAAAGGAAACTAAAATTTTGACGATTTTCACGGTAGGGGCAAAATGGTCATTTTTTACATCGGGTTAAAATTTTAAGTTTTTATGAACCTGAGTATGTTTAGACCATTATGGACCTTGTCCTAGTGTCAAAAGAACAACAAGATTGCATAAAAGATTGGAGGAGAGTAAGTTAATTGGTGAAAGGGCATTTTCGTAATTTTAAGGGAATGGATAAGTTGGCCTATAAATATCTTGAAATTTCCAGCACCTTCTTGAATTTCCAGCAGCTGGTCTTCTTCTTCCCTTCTTCCCTCTCACGTTTCTTCAATTCCTCCATGGGAGTTTTCTTCAAGCTTCCATAACTTTCTCTCATTAGCTTCAATTTTCATGCTTTTGATGCATCCTTCCACAAACCCTTGTGCTATTTCATCCTCTCACTTTAAAAACCTTGATAATTCTCAATTCTGCACTTTCTCTCACTAGTTGGACATTTTAGAGAGAGAAAGAGAGAATTACCCCATTGATTTGGAAACAATTGGAAGAGAATTTGACTACAAATGAGCCCTAGGGTAAGTGATGAATTAAGCTTGGTTTTTAGCTGTAGAAAATGGGTAGTAATTGGGATTTATGAGCTGTTTTGTTGTTGACTATGTTCATTAATTTTTTTATGATTAAGATAGTGAACAAAGATAGCCATTTAATGTGGCAATTGAAAGCTAACTAAGAGATAGCTTTTAGGGTTCATAGTGTGTAATTGACCTATTGCTTATGCTAATGTGATCCTATGTTCTAAGGAAGCCCCATCATCTCATTTGGACAATTAGGAGAATTGGAGTCATCTAAAGGCTCTACAATCAATTGGTGAGTGGACTGCCTTCAAAATTTGTTTTGGGAAATATAATGTATTTGCCACCCATTTGAATGAATTATCAAGTTTTTCATAAAGACAAGTGCCTTGGGAACAAGCTTTTGCAAAATGGTTTTATATTGTGATATGTGA
>NC_030854.1:21228444-21248308 GCF_000208745.1 Theobroma cacao | reverse complement strand
CTCTCGGGTTTGAGAACCTTCACCAGAACTGGTTCTCGCTGCAGCGAGAATGTATTTCGCTGCAGCGAGATAGTCACTGTAGCTTCTCGTTGCAGCAAAAAGGAATCTCGCTGCAGCGAAAAACTCTTTGTTTCATCAGCGAAATTTCGCTACAACCAGAAAAAATCTCGCTGCAGCGAGAAACCTTATGTTTCTGGGTTACAATTTCGCTGTAGCGAAAAACCTTCTGTTTTGGTCTCCTATCTTATCCAATTGCTGCCCTATCTTTCACTTCTTTACTACCATATCAGAGCATGGACTTCCTACATTAAGGATTAAATGAGTTAAGTTTAAAGGGAAGAGGTTTAGTGAGAAATCCTCGGCCAGTTG
The DNA here is from genome assembly GCF_000208745.1 of Theobroma cacao. Taxonomy (NCBI): domain Eukaryota; kingdom Viridiplantae; phylum Streptophyta; class Magnoliopsida; order Malvales; family Malvaceae; genus Theobroma; species Theobroma cacao. The sequence goes on along the minus strand of NC_030854.1, from coordinate 21,247,939 downwards.
AGAAACCCTCGATCGGCTAATAACCAAATCCCAATGTCGCTGCAGCGGAAAGGCATTCTCGCTTACGTATCATTGAAGCTTTCATTCTTCAAATGGTTCGTTGTGTATGGATTCATGATTTTCAAATGATCAATCAATTAAGGGCTTGATGAGGGGTTTTTAGTAAGAATAGAAACAAATTGCATTGTTTTGAAAAAGAATGCATCATGATTTCATTAAAGATTCCTTATGGTATGCTTGTTCCCTTCCTTGTTCACTCACTAGGTTTATACTCACCGTTTTCAATTTCATGTTTTCAGATCATGAGGCAGCAGGTAACTAGGACGAGGTGTCCTTGTAGACTTATATCCATCTTTTGGTAGGTGTCTCGGCATTCAATAGCTGTACATTCATCTGAGTCCCTTCGCTGGAAATCGAGTCTTCTTTTTAAGATGTATAGACAAACTTGATGTAAATTATTAAGATACATGCTGTAGACAATGTATGTATATTTTAAATGAGTAATGCCAATACGAGTTGAAAATATCTATCACTATTTTGGTTTAAAGTTATAATTTGTGACTTAGAAATATTTGATGGAATGATGAGTAGGATAAATCGATAGGCTTGCTTGGGCATAGTGGACTATGTCTATTGGGCCCATGCGTCAGTCATGGCCCAGAATTTGGGTCGTGACACATCATTCCCTTGAAGTGAATCACATTCATTTCATTGGAAGTAATTTGGATATTATAGCCTTAACACAATAAAGTGATCAGCTTTATTAGATGGCTGTGAACATTTTTTATATTCAATTAAAATACATGTCTCTTATGTATGACTCTTCATACAAATGTATTTTAATATCTCAATAGAATCATGGTACCTTAATAACTAGATAATGAATGCTTACTTAAAACAAACTCTTCGTCTTATTATCAAAATGTATTTTCATTACAAATTTAAATTAAGCATGAGAATATACTTGCTTTCCAAGGCACCACATTTTCAAAATTCTTAATATAAACCTGCGGAATTAGTGGGGGTCTTTGGATTTGTTGATAAATTTAAGAGCATTTTTGTTTCTGAACCCACTTTTAAATTCTTTTGCAGCAAGGTAAACTGGGCTTTAAGGGATTTTGAGGTAGTTGCTTCTAAGGTGAGGGCTTTGGTATCTTTGGCTTTGGTCTTGCTCATTCTAAAGGAGAATATTTTACTAGATACTAGTATCTTCCTACATCTTCTCCTAGAGGTCCTATTGAAGGATCTCTGTCCTGATATCTTTTGTACATCTCTTTGTTAGAGCATTTCTTTCTTGACTTTTTAGTTGACTTATAGTCATGGTTAAGTTTGTAATTTGCTTCCAAACTCTCTTTCAAACATCCTTCACAATTACAGTTAATGTCCCACAGACAATGTTCGATGGATGGATTTATGAAGTGAAAGATAAGCCTTCCTTCATTGTCAAAACTTCGAATCAGTTCTTGTTCTGGACTTGGTTCATCTTCTGTTGGTTTGAGCATGAACATTGTGAGAAAAACTAGTGGTGCAGAGGGTTTTTTAAGTGGGAGTGATCGAACTTGATCTTTACTGTTTCGTCTGCCTTTTTAGTGAAACGAGTTTCAATGGACTAGATGTATTCTTTAGGTGCTTTTGTGGAATGTTTTATGATGGCTTTTATGGACTTGACAAGAGAAAAGGATGGCTTTATATAAGTGGAATAGGGATTGGCAAGGGGTAGTTGAGAAGGTTGAGTTTTTTCTTCTTTTGGAATATAATCTAGTTCATATAAAAAGTCCAATTTATATGTAGATCTTTTATAGGGGCATGAATCTAAAGAAATAGAAGTGCTATTAAAACAGTTGGTTTATTAGTAGAAAAGGTCATGATTGAAGGGATCCTTCCTTCTTAGGTCATATCAAGATAATGTAAGCATAAATCTAGGAGTATGGCTATGATACCAATAAAAAGAGAGATGGAGCAAGATAAGAGAATAGATTGGATCAAAGAAGAAAATCCGAACAACAAGTATGCTTTGGCCATAAAAAATGACACTTTTAGCCTTCTAGGGTGGCACGAGCCTTTTAGTTGGGAGAATATCTTCAAAGATTAAAATGATTCATCTTCCCTGCTTAACCTTATCAATATTGATACGTAGACATCTCTAAGATCAAATCTCTTTTTGATGCAAAAGGTCCATCAATGATGGCAAGTGTAGAGCATACTCAAGGATCTGAACTCATGGTAGATCTATACTTACATTTCTTAATAATTACTAAGGAGGAATGAGAGATTTCAAAAGTCATGTAAGAGAAAACAAACAATTTTATTTCTTTAGGATGTTTTGTCCATTTTTATTTATTTAAGTTGTTTAAGATATTTTTAAAATAACTTCTTGTTTAAATTTTAATTTTATGTTTGTTTTTATAAAGTTTAATTATTAATGAATTGTATGAATGTGAATTGTGAAATATAATTATTGTCTTATACGGATACAGATACGAATTCGAGAAATTGAGTACTTGTGACACATAGACCTGTCAAAATGGGCTTGGCCCATTGGGTCGACCCATTTTTGACTAGAAGTGGGGTGGGCTGGGGTATAAACAAGGGCTTAAATGGACTAGCCCATTTGATCAGTGGATTAGCCCGAGTTGGTGCAAGCCAGCCCTGCGGGCCAAAAGAAAAAATAAACTAAAGCTTCCATATACTACAACCTATTTATATTCAGCCCAATAATGAAATATATTCAACCCAATAATGAAAGTCCAAACTAAAAAACCCTAAGATTTTTTACTTTTACTACTAGAAATTTTAGGCCTCGCATTGTGACGTCAAACAGTTTTTGATTCTTTAAAGAATTGATGATTTCTGTTTATGAAAACTTGAACGAGAAAATTACAGGTGACATGAGGGGTCAACCTTCTTTTAGGTGAAAGTCCGATTTCATGCACACAACATTTTTGCTTTCAAGTTGATAGACTCTTTTTTTTTTCTTCCTACTAATCTAAAATGAAAAAAAAAAGTTAGTGAATCCTTTGTTTTCTCATTGACTTATTGCTTCTTTGAGGAAAGTGTTTTTGTTGTTCCTCCTATAAAACAAATACAAAGCAAAAATGTTAAGGTAAAATATAATCTATGAGAAAAGCATTGGACGACCCTACAAAGTCGTGATGAGGAATATATTCATTCCATTCCCCCTATCTCTTCCCACATGCCTTTTTCTTCCTTTGATGCTGATAACAATTATCAGTTGATCATGATAAAAATTAATTTTGTTGGATTTGTATGGAGCTTGAATGACTAAACAGAGCAAACCAGAACTTATAACTTGTTACCCACTATACTTAATCACTTAAGCTCTCTCTTTTGGTTTTCATATTTCAATAATATAACTCATGAAAAGACTCGTTTGCTCTAGACCAAATTAAGTATTTAATAGTTGGGAAATGTGTTTTCAAGTATTTACTATTTTATCATTTAATATTTTATTATTTAATTTATGGATTAAATCATGGAACAATTTTATTGATAGAGAGTTTGTTAGGTAGAATTGTGGAAATGATTTTTTTTGAAAAAAAAAAGTGAGCTGGCCCTACCCATGCTATGGGTTGACAAAAGGTAGGCTGGGCTGAGGTTTTGACAGCCCATGTAAAAAATGGGCTGGCCTGGCCCATATTTTCTTTGCCCACAGTGTTTAGGTTAGGCTAGGTCTGGCTAGCCCATTTTGACACCTTCAGTGACATAACACGAGTCCAACCTAGCCGACCATCGGGCTAACACTCAAACAAGGATTTCTCGTGCCAACTTGTAGTCGTACTAGGCCACACACTTGAGGTGCTACGTAGAGAACCAAGTAAGGTTGTGCTCAAGCTCGCTTGGAGCATAAGGCCCATGCACATATAGGCCACTTGCACTTATCGTGTGCGTAGGCAGGCTGTGGGCTTTAAAGTTGCATATATGTGTTCCCTAGCACCGAAAAGTTAGGTGCCACGTGAGAAGGAAATCATATAGCATGCGCACAACCTTATGGGCACAAGGCATGCACCAGCAAACTACACACTTAGGCGTTGCACAGCCATGAGTGAGCACAGACTTCTCACACCCGCTAGCTACAAACACAGAGGCCACATAGAGGAGCTGCGCATGGGCTGCATAGGGTTCGCATCACTTGAGCTACTGAATATGGATTGAGACTTGCTGAACAAGTTAAGGGGGAGATTATTTCCATAAGTGATCCTTATTATCATTTACTTTACTTGTACTCTAAGGAAATCTAAGTTTAGAATATTTTCTTATTTGTTATTTATTTTACTTGTACTTCAAGTAAGTTTAGATGGGCTATTTCACTAAAAATAGCCATTTTAGGTAGTCTTTTATTTTCATCAAGCAATTTAGTTTTTTATAGTGGATTACCTAAAATCTAAATAAGAAGTGTATTATTTTCATTAGTTGATATCAAAACCAACTTTATCAAAACCCCATTGTGTTTTAGTACGACATTAGTTGCATATCAAAATTGTGTCAAGCTAAAAGGGCAGTGAAACACGAGCTGCAACCAAGAAAGGTAAGTTGAGGGATGCTTTGTCTACACTTGAAAGCCGAGTCACTAGGGTGGAAGTTATCATGGGAGAAATTCAAGACAAACTTCAGGAAATCGGGTCCAATAGGGAGTAGTTGGAGGCCAATGATGTTGACTTTCGAGAAAGGCTACTTGATGTGGTAGACAAGTTGATGCATTACAACGTAAAGTTGAACGAGTTGATCTTTCACAGTCATGTAGCGAAAGATTAGTGAACTCAAGGGTGAGATCACCTCTCTAAGGGCAGTCACACAAGGTGACAAGCTTGGCGCATAAACAAATACCACTTTGAAGGTACCAAAACTAAAGGAATTTTGAGGTAAATGGGAAGCTAAGGGAGTTGATAATTTTCTTTAGGGAGTAAGCAGCACTTCAAGGCTATGGGTTGTTGACTCCATATGTTTTTGATGATAACAAAACATTCCTTATTCATTAATGTTTAACCTTGTTATTTAAGTGTGCAGGATTTAGTTTAATTCCCCTAGCAAAATTGTTAATTAAAGGCAAGTCAAGAAGCTTGCTAAATTTAAAGAAGAGTTAATCAATTAAAAAAAGAAAGAGCAAAGTGATTAATAAAGACAGAACTTTAGTAACTGATTAACAAAGAGTCTTAATCAGTTAAGGTAAATCTAGGCACTGACTTAAAGCAAGACAAATGAGCCTTAATCAGTTAGCATCAAGCTTAACTAATTAAGGAAATGCTGGAAGTTGATAACAAAGTTATGCTAATTGGTTAAGAAGTCTGGTTAATCGATTAAAGCACAAGGACCCAATACTCTCAAGTGTTAAAATAAAGTTTGAAAAGATAGTTGACCGTTAAATAGAGCTAAAATGAAGAAGTGAAAATTTGAAAATTTTTTAATTGATTATAACTTGTGGTAATTGGTTAAGGCTAAAGGATGTGAAGCTCTAATTTGTTAAAGTAAAGAGGCTTAAAGACAGTGATCTCTTAATCAGTTAGAATGTACTTCAATTGGTTAGAACAGAGGATATAATAGCAAGACAAAGAAGCTATAATCAGTTAAAGTTGCCTTTAACTAGTTAATCGAACTCTATTAGCCCATTTGAATTTAAGTGCTAGAAGGTAAAATAACTGCTAGAATGGCATCAAAGTTGTCTCCAACGGCTTAAAACAGCTCTTAACAGATAAATTTGACTCCCCAAGTATAAAAAAAAGCTCCAACGGTCAAAGAAATAAGATTTGGAAGAGAGAAGAACCATTTTGAGCAAAAAGCCAAATATCTTTCATCAGAAACACTTGTCCTTTATTCTAAATCCAGTAAAAGTGTTTGAGCTTGATTGTAAACCTTCCAAATTTGTAAAGTGTCATAATTGTACTTCTTTTTTTTTTCTTTCTTGAAAAATTAGAGTGTGGGAAGCACTCTAACGCTTGTTATCAGGGATTAGAGCTTGGGTTAGAAGTTCACACTTGTAAAAGCTTGGTGGAAGTTGTAAATTCACTAGTATAGTGAAGTTAGGTTGAAAATCCTTGATTGGGAAATCAAGGTAGTGTATGTAGATCAAGTGGACTGAACCACTATAAATACTCTTGCATTGTCCACTTCTCTCTACCCTTCCTTACTTGGTGTCTTTTAGCTATTACAAGCTTTACATCCTTCTTTATTTAATTGGTTACAAGTTCAACAACTCAATAGGGTTGAATGTAAAATTTTGTGTGCTATTCACCTCTAGCACTCCAACGGGACCAACAAGTGGTATCAGAGTCAATCCCTCAATTTAAGGTCTAATACCCTTAGGAATAGATTTATATGGCTTTGCAAAAGTTAATAGTTGCTAAGGGTCAATCCACAAATAGGCCTCTTCTATTTGATGGATCAAATTATGCTTATTAGAGCATTAGGATGTCTATATATAATAGAGGCCTTGACTATGAAATGTGAGATGTAAATGCAGAAGGACCCTATGTTCCCACCTCACTTAGTTTTGTCATTGATGAGAAAATGCCTAAGCCAAGAGCTGAGTGGATTAAAGTTGAAGTAAAAAAGGTCCAAACAAATTTTAAAGCCATCAACACCCTTCACTGTGCATTGACTCTTTTAGAATTTAACAAAATCTCTAGCTTTACTAGAACTAAAGAGATTTGAGAAAAACTTAAAGTCATTCATGAAGGAACTTTACAAGCAAAGTAGTCCAAAATTGCCTTACTCACCCATAATTATGAAATGTTCAAAATGGAATCGGGTGAAGATATACCTACCATGTTTGATAGGTTTACCAATATTACAAAAAATCTTAATCAACTTGGAAAAACCATCCTTGAACATGAGTTAGTAAACAAGCCACTTAGATGCCTCCCACAAAGATGGAAATCAAAGGTCACTACTATCCGAGAGGCCAAGCATCTTAATGTGGTCACACTTGATGAAATTTGTGGCTCCCTCCTCACACATGAATTTGAAATGGAAGAAGAAGAAGAGAAAGAAAAGAAAGAAGCAAAAGAGAAAAGGAAAAATCTTGCATTCTAGATTAGTACACTTGAGGAAGAACTTGAAGAATTATCAAGTGATGATGATGAAGAGTTAGCAATGATGGCCAAAAGGTTTAGGAAGTTGATGAGACAAAAAGGCAGAAGGTTTGAAAGGAAAAATTACCAGTAAGATCAAGAAATTTTTTGGAAAAATAAGCATAAGGGTGATCTCAATAAGAAGGATGAGATGATTTGTTTTGAATGTAAGAAATCAGGACATTTTAGATCTAAATGTCTAATGTTGAAAGAAGAATCATCAAAAAGGATGAAGAAACAAAAGAAGGTAATGGTAGCAGCAACATGGTTTGATAGTGACTCCTCAAGCTTAGAAAAAGAAAAAGAAAAATTGAAAGAAAGAGCCAATTTTTGCTTGATGGCTAAAGAAGGAGAGATTAAGGAATATCACATGGTTCGATAGTGATATTTCTTATGATGATTTACAAGATGAATATGATTAGCTATATGTTGAATTTGAAAAACTTGCTTTGAAATATAAAACTATGAGAAAAAAAAGGCTATTTCATTGAATGAAGAATTAGAAAAAATTAAAGACGAGTATAACTCTATTTTTCATCAAAGGAATATGCTTCAAATTGAACTTGAATAGTCCAAAACTAATTTTTGAATTCTTGAAGTTAGATTGGGAAAACAAAAACTTAGAAATACAAAGAGTTGCTGATGAAAATGTTGAACTTAAAGTTGATAGAGAAAAAGATTAAAACTTAAATGAAAAGATGAAGAAGAGTTTAAAAGAAAAACAAGCTTTAGAAGGAAAACTAATCCTATCTCATATCATTGCTATGTGTGTGGTAAAAAAGGTCATATGTCTTATGAATGCTATCATATTAATAGAAACTTTCCTAAAACCAAATTGATTTGGGTTCCATAAAGATCCCATGTGATTGCTAACCCCAAAAGACCTATCAAAGTATGGGTACTTTTAAAGAAAAACTAAAAATCTATTTTATAGGTTGAGCAATGACAAAAGGATCAATGTTTTAAAGCTCAACTAAAGGAAAGGCAGCCTTAGTACTTAGACAGTGGCTAGTTAAGACACATGATCGGCAATTAGAATTTGTTTGCTAAGCTTAATAAAAACAAGGGTGATAGTGTTTCCTTTGGTGATACTCCAAGGATATTATCCAAGGAATTGGAACCATTAGTAAGACATCTCAAACTCAAATCAAGCATGTTTTATTTGTTAAAAGTTTAAAACGTAATTTGTTAAGCATTAGTCAACTTTGTGATAAAGGTTTTAGAGTATGTTTTGACTCCCATGGATGTCAAGTGATTGATGTTAACACTAACAAAGTAGCATTCCTTAGCAAAAGAATTAAGAATATGTATGTTACTTTTCTTGATAAAATTAAGTCAAGTGAATCATGCTTTATTGCCAATGATGTATGTGATAGTTAGTTGTGTGATAGAAAACTAAGACATGCTAGTATGCACACAATTTCAAAACTTTTGAGAAAAGACTTAGTCATTGGACTACCAAAGATATCATTTGAAAATGACCAGATTTGTGATGCATGTCAATTTAGGAAACAAGTTAGAAGTTCATTTAAATCTAAGAAAGTCATATCAATTTCTAGGCCATTTAAACTGTTACATGTTAACTTGTTTGGACTAATTACTATTGCTAGTCTAGAAGGCAAGCCATATGGCTTTGTTTTTGTAGATGATTACTCTAGATATACATGGTTATATTTTCTTGCTCATAAAGATGATGTATTAATAATTTTTATTAAACATTGTAAAAGAGTTCAAAATGAAAAAAGGCCTCATTAGTGTTAGTGTTAGGAGTGATCGTGGTGGTAAATTTGAAAATGACAATTTTGAAATTTTTTGCAATGAAAATGGTTTTAATCACAACTTTTCTACGTCTATAACTCGACAACAAAATGCAATTGTTCAAAGAAAGAATAGGACTTTAAAATAAATGGCAAGAACTATGCTTTGTGAAAATAACTTGCCAAAGTATTTTTAGATTGAAGCTGTTAATACTGCAGCTTACATTTTGAACAAAGTTTCCATTAAAGCCATAATTTCTAAACCCCTTATGAGCTTTACAAAGGAAGAAAACCAAATATTTCTCACCTAAGGAGTTTTGGATGCAAATGTTTTGTTTTAAATAATGAAAAACACACTTAGGGAAACTTTGATGCTAAGAGTGATGAGGTAATTTTCTTAGACTATGCATTGAACTTTAAAGCATATAAAGTGTTTAACAAAAGAACTCTAGTTATAGAAGAGTAAATTCACATTGTTTTTGATGGGACTAATGCTGCACAAAGAAAGGTAGTGCTTGATGATGATGATGTAGATGACATTGAGAAGAAAATGGAGAAGATGCACTTGGATAGCAAAGAGAATCATGGAGAAAGATCGAAGGAGAAAGATGATGATGAACCAACATTAAAAGACTTGCAAAGAGCTAAAGAACAACACAATGATCTTCCTAGAAGCTGAACATTTGTAAGGAATCATCCTCAAGAACTTATCATTAGTGATCCCTCAGAATGTGTCAAAACTAGAAGGGGATTAAGAGAAGCTTGAGAGTATCTTGCATTCATATCACAAATGGAACCAAAGAACTTTGAAAAAGCTAAAAAAGAAGAAAGTTGGATGATAGCTATGCAAGAAGAGTTGGGCCAATTGAAAGGAACAAGGTTTGGACCCTAATTCCAAGGCCAACCAACCATCCAATTGTTGGTACAAAATGGGTATTTAAGAACAAGATGGATGAGTTAGGAAATGTGATAAGAAACAAGATAAGGTTAGTTGCTCAAGGCTACAATCAAGAAAAAGGTATTGGTTATGATGGAAACCTTAGGCCTAGTAGCTAGTTTAAAGGCTATCAGACTTTTACTTGCCTATGCATGCTTTATGAACTTTAAATTGTTTCAAATGATGATAAAAGTGCATTTCTTAATGGCTTTATACAAGAAGATGTATATGTTGAACAACCCCCTGGTTTTGAAGTGTTTGATAAAATTGATCATGTATATAAATTACATAAAGCTCTATATGTATTAAAACAAGCTCCTAGAGCTTGGTATGAAAAACTTTCTAAGTTTTTAATTGAAAAGGGATATTCAAGGGAGAGTGTTGAAAATACTTTATTTATTAAGAAGAATGAAATGGATTTGATTGTAGTTCAAATTTATATTGATGATATAGTATTTGGTGCTATTAGTGAAAGGTTGTGTGAGAATTTTGCTAAGGAAATGTAGGGAGAATTTGAAATGAGCATGATGAGAGAGCTAAAGTTTTTTCTTGGTCTACAAATCAAGCAACGTCAAGTTGGAATATTCATCAACCAAGAAAAGTATACCGAAGAAATGCTAAAGAAATTCGATGTGATGAATATGAAATCAATTGGAACTCCTATGAGCCCCTCCACAAAGCTTGACAAAGATGATAAAAGGAAAAATGTGGATCAAAAGCTCTATAGAGGTATGATTGTTTCATTCTTTTATCTAACTGCAAGTAGACCTGATATCTTATTTAATGTATGCCTATGTGCAAGATTCCAATCATATCCCAAGGAATCACATTTGACTGCAGTGAAAAGGATTTTTATATATCTCTTGGATACTTAAAACTTAGGCCTATAGTATCCAAAAGCTTCATCTTTTAATCTTTTTGGCTATTCTAATGTTGATTTTGCTGGTAGCAAAACTATTGGAAAAGCATTAGTGCTACTTGTCAATTCCTTGAAAACATGCTTGTGTCTTGGTTTTGCAAGAATCAAAATTATGTTGCTTTATTAACTGTTGAAGCTGAGTATATATCACTAGGTAGTTGTTATGCACAAATTCTATGGATTGGGCAGCAACTATATGATTTTGGAATGGCTATGCTTAAAGTTCCCATTTATTGTAATAATATGAGAGCCTTAAATATCTCTAAAAATCCTATTTAACATTCTAGAACAAAGCACATAGAAATGAGACATCATTTCATTAGAGATCATTTGCTTAAAGGAGATATTAAAATAGATATTCTAGACACCTTGCATCAATAGGCTGACATTTTCACAAAACCATTAAGTGAAGAACAATTTTGTAGAATTAAGAGAGATTTAGGAATGATTGATGTCAATGAAGTCTAAATTATGCTAATATGATAATGTTTTTGATGATATGCTTTATGATAATCATGTTCACTTCTTGGCATAATTGATTAGAGGATGTTTTGATGAGTTAAAGGAATGGTAAGAGAGAAATAAGGGTCATCGTAATCAGTTAAGACCCCCTCTAATCAATTAGAACATCTCTATCCTAGGTTATCTAAGCTAAGTTAGTAAATTCATAATCAGTTAAAGGTGTTCCTAATCAGTTAATGAAAGTCAGATACTTTAGAAAACCTTAAGTTAGAGATATAGTAATCGATTAGAAGACCCCTGCTAGTGAAAGAATTGTCGTGCTAAAAAATTTTAAAATTAAAAAAAAACTGGGCAGGTGGCATGGGAAACCGCCCATTCAATACGTGGGTAACAAACTCCTCTTAAAAGACCCTTCAACTACTTAGAGAACAGTTTCTTAGAAAATCATTACCAAAGAGTCTCTAGATTTTCCTTTCTCTTTTTTCCTTTAAAACCCGATAAACCCTAAGTGAAGAAATCCAATGGTAAAAACTTCTCTCCCTCACAAGGTTGCTGAGAAAGGCAAAAGAAAAAGAGAAAGTGATGATCTTCCATTTTTTCCCCTAAACAAGAAAGGAAAAACCCAAGAACCCTTAGTCGATAAAAGAAAGAAAGCAAAAAGAAAATGCTTAAGAAAGGGAAAGGAACAGTTGATACAATAATCCTCACAGAAAAAGGTACAAGTTCCACTTCTCAATTTTGAAACAAACTGCATGCTAATAGGTTTAAGAAAATTAAGAATGCAAGAATTTCTTGTGGCAAGTTCTTTGATTGTGCTAGTTTTGATGAAGTATCGACAGTAAAACAAGATTTAGAAAGGTATTTTGAAACCTTGAAACTAAGAAATTTGAGTGTCTTAGGGATAGGGTGTTAAGGCCCCTCTTTGGTAAAAGAATTCTATTCTAGCATTGTTGTAGACAAAACTGAGTTGGATAATCAAGAAGAATTTACAGAAAGATGGCTTAAATGTTTTCCTAAGTGGTAGAGAATTTTAGATCAGTGCCTAAGACTTAAGGAGAATTTTTAAAAACAGAGTTTGAAGTAGAAGAGTTCAAAATGCTTGAAAAATATGGTCTTAGTCATCTTTGGGAGATTGTGACTTGAAGAAAAGAAAAGTTTCCTTCCAAAAGCTATGCTAACGAGATTAAGAATGTTCAGCTCAGGATCCTGCATTATTTTCTTGCAACCACACTCCATGGCAAGCGCAACAGCTTTAGCTATGTTAGTGCACAAGACTTGTGGCTAATGGAAGCAGTATTTAGTGACAGTCCACTAAATGTTGGGAGATACATGGTTAAGATAATCCAGGAAACCTTGCTAGGATATAAGGCCAACTTGCCATATATGGCAACATTATTATAGCTCTGGTGAAAAAGAAGGGGATTTGGAGTGTAAGATTCCAAGCAGATTTAACCAAAAATAAATATCAAGGAATCTTCTTAGGGAGTGTGTTGAAAATAGGTTACAAACTAGAATGGAATGAATGCATCAAAACCACATGAAGTACACCATTGCCCCTCAATATTGGAAGTCCTTCCACACCTTTCACCTAAGTCAGCTCACCTTCCCTCCAAAGAGAAATGGTTTTTAATCTAATCATGAGGATTGATGGGAAGTTAACTGAACAAGCTGTGAAGATAACAAAGATTAAGGAAAAACTTTAGTAGCTTGAAGCTCTTTTGCATCAAGCTAAGGAAACAAAGTCTTCTACCTCTGAAGCTCTAACTATTATTGCAAGTTTGTCCATTAAAAGAACTGCTACAAAGCAGTTTAAAAACCTCGATTCTGATCATGAAGGAAAAACTAGGAAAGAAATACCTGAAAATGAAGACATGAATCAAAATAAGGAGGATTCTGAAAAGGAAAAAGTTGTGCAAAAAAAAAAAAGCCAACCATAGAAAAAAATGGACTGAAGGAAGCAATTGAAGCAAGACAAGCAGGTGAACCTGTAAAACTGAATGAAGAACAGCCACCAGCTGAAAGAGGCCAAAGTTGATAAGTAAAGAGAAAGGACAATAATGGAACAAGAGGTTCAAATGGCCCAAAAAAATCTAAAGAGATTGTCAATCAACCAGTCTAGGACAAAGGGAAGACAACAACTGCTAGACTACCTCCTAGAAACCTACTAGTAAAGGCAGGAAAATTATGGCTACTAAGACCACAACCTTCAGAAGAAGAAAATAAGCCAAACTGACTTTAAAATCCACTCAACACCCTTCTAAGCTTGCAGTTCCCTAAACTATCTCATCCACTTTTTCCTCGTCATCTTTACCATCTGACTCTTCATCCATATCCTCTCTTAAACCTCTTAAAGTGCATTTTGGCACTGATGAATTCTCACCTTTCTCAGACTCAAATTAGGACCCTTTTTTGCATGATGACAAAAAAAGGGAAAAAGTAGGAAGGTAGGAAAATAGGAGTAGGAAGTAAGTTGTAAGCTAGTACGGAAGACAAACTTAGTCTTTAATTGTCATTATTTTGATGTGCTTTATGAAACTATGTTTTATGATGTGTTGTGAACAATGGTTGAATGTTTTTTCTATAATGGAATTATGTTTATGCTTATGTGGTTTATGTTTTCATGGTTGAATGTGTTGGTCCCAAGTAAATGTGCTAGAGGGGGGGTGAATAGCACAATTTGGCTCTTTCAAGAATTGGCCCTATGTGGGAACAAATGCAAGTGAAAAGAAGGAATGAAAATAAGAACAAACACAGAGTAGACAACACAACAGAATTTAGAGTGGTTCTGTCCAAGACCTATATCCACTACCTTGATTCTTCAATTAAGAATTTTCCAAACAAATCCACTATGAACGGTGAAATTCACAAGCTTTCACCAAGCTTTTACAATGGCTTTTACCAGGCTCAGCCAAAACCTTTCACAATAGTTTTTATTGAGATCAACTAAAACCCAACACCTAACTTTTCAAGGTTAAGTTAGAACCTATGCTCAATCAAGCAATATTAACTTGAATCAATCCCTTAGAACGACCCGCTCACTCTAAGAATACAAGAAGAGAAGTGATAAAAGTGTACCTATGATCACAAGGTTGATCTAAGTGGTACAAAGTGAAGTGCATATCACAATTACAAAGATAAGAGTTGAGTGCAGTAAACGAGCAGAGAGTATTTTTTAGTTTTTGAGCTCTTTTGGACTTGGAAGCCTTCAATCTACTTTTCTAGTCGTTGGAAGTCCTTTTTATACTTGGAAAGTCAGCTCTGATGTGGGTTAGACAGTTTTTGACTGTTGAAAACAGTTTGGTAATAGTTCTAGCCGTTAATCTGTCTTCTAGTGCACAATTCAAATTTGCTAACAAAATGCTCTTAGTCGACTAAGTTTCTTCTGTCTTCTGTTCTCTGCTTTTGGCAGTGAGCACTTAGTCGACTAACTTCCTTCTTAGTCGACTAAGTTGGTTCTGTCTTGAAGTCCAGATTTTGAGCAATAGCTTCTTAGTCAACTAACCCAATTCTTGGTCGACTAAGTCTTTTCTGTTTCTTAATACTCTTGAGTCCGCCAACTTCTGATTTGAATTTTAGTTGACTAACCCTTCATTATTCAACTAAGGAGTTTCTGTTTTTTTGATTAGTTGTGGCTTCTTATTCATATACTTTTTGATATGTCCCTTGGAATAATTTATTTATCATTAGCATACAATTCTTGTCCTGCGCACTCAAGTAGAAATATTAGACACAAATGAATGGGAATGTTTTATTATCATCAAAAACTAATGGAGCCAACAGAATGTTGTTATGATTTTATTTTCCATACTTGAATATTGGATAATTGTATTAAAGAGCACATTTGGAAGGAGTAATCCCCAATTTGCACATAAGTTCTTTTTATACATAAACATTGCACTCTTAATCCAGGAGTGTTTTGTCATCATAACAAAAAATGGGAGAATTTTGACTCCATATGTTTGGGATGATAACAAAACATTTCTCATTCATTAATGTCTAACCTTCTTATTTAAGTGTGCAAGATTTAGTTCAAATATAACTAAGCGTTGACCTAAAGCAAAATAGAAGAGCCTTAATCAGTTAGCACCATGCTTAACTAATTAAGGAAGTGTTGGAAGCTGATAATAAAGTCATGCTAATCAGTTAAGAAGTTTGGTTAATCGGTTAGAGCATAAGGACCGAGTACTCTCAAGTGCCAAAATCAAGTTTGAAAAGATAGTTGTCCGTTAAATAGAGCCAAAATGAAGAAGTGCAAATTTGAAGAATTTTTAATTGATTAGAGCTTGTGGTAATCGGTTAAGGCTAAAGAATGTGAAGCTCCAATCAGTTAAGGGAAAAGTTAACTAGTTAAAGGAAGTCTGTTGAAGTAGAGAAGCTTAAAGATAAAGATCTCTTAGTCATTTAGAGTCTCCTATAATCGATTAGAGTAGAGGACACAACAACAAGATAGTGCAAGACAGAAAAACTATAATCGGTTCGAACTGTCTATAACCAGTTAGCCAAACTCTGTCAGCCCATTTGAATTTAAGTGCTAGAAGACAAAATAATGGCTAGAATGGCATTAGAGTTGTCTCCAATGGCTAGAAACTACTCCTAACAAAAAAATCTGACTCCCTAAGTATAAAAAGAAGCTTCAACGGTAAATAAAAAAAGAGATTTAGAAGAAAAAAGAGCCATTTTGAGCAAAAAGCCAAATATCCTTCACTAAAAACACTTGTCCTTCATTCTAAATTCAGAAAAAGTGCTTGGGCTTTATCGTAAACCTTCCAGATTTGTAAAGTGTCATAGTTTTACTTCTTTTTCTTCTCTTTCTTGGGAAAATAGAGTGTGAGAAGCACTCTAAAGCTTATTGTAGAGGATTAGAGCTTGGGTTAGAAGCTCACCTTGTAAAAGCTTGGTGAAAGTTGTAAATTCCACTAGTATAATGAAGTTGGGTTGAAAATCCTTGATTAGGAGATCTAGATAGTGGATGTAGGTTAAAGGGACCAAACCAATATAAATACTCTTGCATTGTCCACTTTTCTATACATTTCCTTACTCGGTGTCTTTTAGCTATTACAGGCTTTACATCCTTCTTTCTTTAATTGGTTACAAGTTCAACAACTCAATAGGGTTGAACTTAAAATTTTTTATGCTATTTACCCTCTTTCTAGCACTCCAATGGGACCAACATGGGCATTACGAACAATGCCCTTAAGGTCAATATGGCCACTTTGTATTTGACTGACATCGCCTTATGGTGGTGGAGGTGAAGATGCGATGAAAAGCTCGAGAGAGCACGCATCAACACTTGGGAGGAATTTTAGAAAGAATTTTGAAATCAATTTTATCTTGAGTATGTAGATGACGAAGCGCTTAAAAACTTAGGATACTGTCTCAACACGAGGAGTTTAGGGAGTATGTCAAACAATTCTCTAAACTCTTATTGCAAATCAACGACTTTGGTGACAAAGAAGTGCTTTTCTTATTTTATGGATGGACTCAAACCATGGGCAAAACTCGAACTTTAGAGGCAGGGTGTGAAAAACATCATTGCAGCCATGAGCACAGCCAAGTCTTTAGTGGAGTTTTAAAAATTTGACAATAAATCATTATCTCCGAAGGCCAAGAAGAAGGGGAAAAACACTAAAGATCAAGACAAGCGTTTTAAGGGTAAGAGTAGTGATTACAAAAAGCCAATTGCCATGAAGGTTGCATCTAAGGGTGAGAAAAATCTACCAAGATCGTGTTTTCTTTGTGGGGGACCACACTAGGTCCTCGAATACGCACAAAATGCAAAACTTATGGCCATTGCGCATGACAACAATGAGCATGATTATGAATCCAAAAAGTTTGGATCAGTAGTCTTAGGTGCAATCCAATGAAAGAGATTCAATCAAAGATGAGGTCTCATGTTTACCAACATTAAGATTAAAAAACAAAATATAGAGGTATTAGTCGATATGGGAGCCTCAGATTTATTCATGTCAGAAAGTGCTGCCAAACGTTATGGAGTACAACCTAACCTGAGAGTAAGTTACATCAAAATTGTGAATTTGAAAAGAGTTTTGACTTTAGGAAACAACAAAGTGGAGGTACAACAAGGCACATGGCAAGGTAAGAAACTTGTTGAAGTTATTCCTATGGATGACTACGAATGTGTTATACTATGCGATTCTTAAATCGGATCAATGAACTACTCATACCTTACGCGAATTGTATTGTCATACTCAGCCCAAAGGCACAATTTGTAGTAACAGTTCGACATCAACGAGGATCTGAGTCGAAACTACTTTCTGCAATGTAATTGGCAAAAAGTGCAAAGCACAACGTAGAAACCTTACCACCATTCTCAAGGAAGAGAACCAGGTGACTACACACGCAAAGGCACCAATAATGGTATTAAAGGTGTTGGAAACTTTGGGGATGTGATGCTTGCTAGTTTACCAAATAAATTACCATTACAAAGGGAATCGACCATCATATAGACTTAGTGCTTGACGCATGACCACCAGCACGCGCATTGTATCACATGTTGCCACCCGAGCTAGTCGAACTCAATAAGTAGCTAGGTGAGTTCTTTGATGTAGGGTTCATTAAGTCATCAAAGTCACCATATGGTGCCCTAGTCTTGTTCCAGTGCAAGCACGATGGACTTTTCTATTTATGCATCGACTACCAATTGTTGAATAAGCTCATGATAAAGAACAAGTATCTTATACCACTCATAGTGGACTTGTTTCATTAAGTAGAGCCAGATGGTTCACCAAGCTAGATTTGTGCTCTAGATACTACTAGGTGCACATAACAAAAAAATGATGTGCCCATGACTATTGGGATGAGCCCTACAACGAATTAATATTGGTTAAGGCTTGATTCCAATCATGCAACAATATCATTCATGTTGAATGATTAGAGGTTGTCCTTCATTAATAAGATGTTAATTACAATGGGTTATAAGTCCAATTAAATGAAGTCTATGAGATTAATATGTGTTGCAAAGGAACTGTAATGGTCTATAGTTATGAGATCCCTACGCATCAAAGCATAATCTCTAAATGTTCCTGATCGATGTATCTTTGAGACTAGACATCAATAATACTTAGAGACTGGTACCTTTTGTGTTCCTTACTTGGGAAATAAGCAACGGATCTCATAAGTTGAAGTATAGAGATACTTAGAACTAGAATGAAGGTGCTTGCCTAAGAAAGCAAGTTCACTAAACATGACCTATCATGAGAAGTGCATTTGGTATTTCAATCAAGTGTTTATGCAATATTTCTTATGTGTTAGTTGTATAAATACTCCCTAGACTTGAGACACCAAGTTGTCTTATATGTGGAGTGCTATGCTTTGATTTTATCCCTATGGATGCCTAACCAAGGATGCCGAAACAAGATGCTTTTGGGTATAACATAAAGCATGTGAAGGCAAATGAGTGGTCAAGATAGGAATCATCACCCCAAGTGATTCAGGGGACATATCCTAACAATTCTAAGTTGATATTAGCTTATTGAAGTCCTTGGCTAAGGCAACTTCGAGATTATGAAAAGAGTTTCATAAGTCTCTATAAAGCTAAAGATCAAATTTCAAAAAGGAATATGAAAATCAATAAGAGTAGACACTACACCATACTCTTATCATCTCAGTGATATATGATGAAGGAATGAATTACACTGAAGGTTGATTACTGAAAGGTTGAGTCAAACCATTTTGACTTTTCTAACATTTAGGTGGCCATGATGGATTGCTAGATTTCAATCTTGGTTTACGAACTCTATGTAGTTTGTCAAGCCCAGCTCTACAATATGTTTATTATGCCATTCTTACATAAGAATGCATGTTTGCTTACTTGGGTACCTCGAAAATCGTTAAAGGACGGTAATGTACCAAATGGTACAATTAAGTTGAATTAAGCCTTGAACTAGACCAAATAAAGATTTTAAGATGAAATTGAGAATTTTAAAACCCCAAAATGACTTAAAATGGTGATTCGAAGTTCGAGGACCGATTTGGAGTCAAATTGAAATTTTCATGACCTAGGGGCAAAATGGTCATTTTGCCACTCGAGGTTAAAATTGGAATGTTGGAAGAATTCTTTGATCAAGATTGACTATTTAGAACATAATTTGAGTTTGAGAAGTAAAAAATTTTAATTTCGACATTTTTTCGAGCATAGGGGTAAAATAGTCATTTTGCCACCCCAAGGGCAAAATTGTAATTTTACACCACCCAACACTTGTCCAGCACATGGATTTTACCCAATATTATCATGGATAATTGAGGAAATTTAAGTGGTGGAGAGAGATTGCTTAATGGCTAAGTATGACACATGGACCAATGGAATGGTGACATG
>NC_030854.1:21146065-21226750 GCF_000208745.1 Theobroma cacao | reverse complement strand
GTTATTGTAAATTAAATTAAATACTCTAGCTTACTGTATTACAGTATGTATGAATTTTTTTTGCTCTTACGCTGCTACAAAAAAATTATTTACGTATAACTCTAAAAATATTATTTTTTAAAAAAATAGAATATTTTATTGAATATTTCTTTTATTTTTTTTATTATATCCAAATAATCATAATTTCATTTTAAATGAAGGTTTTAGATGTTTAAACTTATTTTAGATTATGAATTATGTGTTTTGTACTCGCATACTACATTTTTAGCGGATTTCGAGATTTTTGAGGAAAAAATGACCAAAATGCCCTTGTGAGAAAAAAAATTGGTTTTCTATTGTTTTGATTTGAAAATAGTTTATAATCTCTCAAAAGATAATTTTAGTGACTAATACTCACAGGGGAAGCGAGAAAAACTGATGTTAAGCCTTGCGAGGTTTCAATTGACATTCTAGGTAATGAATATCTATCGAGACGTCGCGGCGGTTGTCACGGGTTTGATGGGAGTTCCGGGTCGTGACATAGTTGACTTGATTAATGATAAATTTAAAGTAGTTTAAATTTATCTAATTCATAGTTTAACTTAAGAATTATATATTACGTTCATTTCCAACATGTTAGAAGCCTAATGAGTCACATACATAAAATGAATGTTGAAAATAAAATGGGAAAGGTGATTAAGTTGGACTTAATCAAATTAAAAGTTATGAGTTTTTCAGATAGTTGATTAAAATTGTTTAATAAGTTGTTGGACTTAATTTATTAAATTCTTTAATTAAGTCATTGGGCCTAATTGATTAAAATTGTTTAATTAAGTTATTGGGCTTAATTGATTAAACTGTTTAATTAAGTTATTAGGCCTAATTGATTAAGATAAACAATTAAGTTAACTGGGTTTCTTCAAGACTTAATTAAATTGTTTAATTAAATTATTGGATTAATTGGCAATTACATTATAGCTTTGTAATTAGGGTTTAAAATTAATCCAAGGTATAAATACCTTGCTATAGCCTCTAAACAAAAATTAAGTGAATGGCTGAAAATTTAGAAAAACAACACACTTGAAATTCATTTTGCCTTGCCTCCCCTTGTGTGAAGAAATAATAATTTTTCATTTACTTGATTTATTTTGTGTGTTTAGTACCAAATTTTTGTGTGGATTTTGAGTTTATGAATGTCATATTTTCTAGCACATTGTCAAGGCATAACATTCTCAATTTTTAAAGAAGGATTTTATAATTCATTAGTGTGGATTACCATTAGAGGTTGCACAAGGATTCCTTGGACAACTTTGGTTTGCAACAATCAGGCTAAGGTGGTTCAGCTTTTTAAAGGCTGTTTTGGTGGTTTAACAAAGGGTTCATTAACCTTTATTATTTAGGTAAAGTGATATGATCATATATATTATTTATTAATTTAATTTTGTACTCAATTTGGCAAAGAAGAGATCTTAAGAGGGTGAGGTGTAATTCAATTTGTTAATTGTATTTTCGCTACGTTTTTATTTGTATATGAGACATGATCAGCCCTCACCCAACAAAGACAACATGTGTGACACATTATAGATTATACAAATTCCTCATCTTGTCATTCGGCCTAACAAACGCACTAGCAACATTCTGCACCTTAATGAACAAGGTACTTCAACCATTGCTTGATAATGTTAGCTTTAAAATTATTATAGTTTTGATTATGACAAAATGATCAAAAAAGCTTAAACATTATTTGAGTAATCCTTGACAATTTCTTGAAATGATTTAAGTCCCATACATTTGTTCTTACATAGACACAAGGTTGACTCTTGAAGTTATTGAACTATATCTATAAGCTTGTATGACTTAGGTCTATGAGTGCTTATGATTCTCATTCATTAAAGTTTGATTTAAAGATTAAAGGAAATCTTGATGCACTCATTAAGGAAGACTAAGTTAAATAGAGTTTGATAGGTCATCATGTTTAATTTATGTGTGTGATGCTTAGTTACTTATGACATTCTGCTGTGATAATTGTTGATGGTTAGGATTTGACATTCTACTGTGATAATTGCTGATGGTTAGGATTTGGATGCTAATGACTTACTTTTGTTATGCTTTTATGTTATCTTTGTTGGTTTGTTAATGACATTTGATTCTAGAATGGATATGGTTTGTTGATAATATACTAATGATGGTATAGATGGTAATAATATTGATAATATCTTGTTACTTATAACTGGCAGCTTTGCAAGCTCATAAGACAATTCATGAATATGCTCTGTCAAATGTCTAAATCAATGCTTATTATTTTCATTAAGAAATAGATAAAAAATTAGCTGACCTGCTAAGTTGGATAACAAAATAACTTGAAAGGATCATGCATACATTAAGGGAGAGCACACACTCAGGGGGAGAAATTCTTCATCTTGTGCAGAACAAAAAGAGCTAATAGACACTGTGCTATTAATTAAGGAATGTTTTGTCATCATAAAAAAAAAGGAGAATGTTGGCTCCATAAGGTTTTGATGATAATAAAAAATTTCCATTCATTTATATCTAACTCTACTACTTGAGTGTGCAGGTCAAAATGTATGTCAATAATAAATTAATAACTCAAAAATGAAGATGGCTAGTTCAAAAACAGAAAAAACTTAATCGACCAAGAAGTAAGTTAGTCGACTAAGAGCCTACTGTCAGAAATCTGGACTTCAAGACAGAAACAATTTAATCGACTAAGAAGGAAGTTAGTCGACTAAGTGCTCATTGCCAGAAATTAGGATCAGAAGACAAAAACGACTTAGTCAACTAAAAGCGCAGTTAGTCAACTAAGATCATTTTGCCAGAAAATTTAAATTAAGCACTAGAAGACAAAATAACGGCTAGTTTCTGTCTCCAACAGCCAGAATTGATTTTGTAAGTATTTAAAGCCTCTTCAATAGTCAAAAACAAGATAGAGAAGTTATCCAAAGTGATTTTGAGCTTAGAAGACCAAAAACCTTCTCTTTTCACTTGTGTTTCACTCCTATCCTTTGAAAAAGTGTTTGAGCTTAGCTTTGTACATCTTAGATTAGCTAGGTGATCAATTGTACTTCATCTTTTCTTCATTTCTTGATTACTTAGAGTGTGCAAGGCACTTTACGGGGTTAATCAAGCTTGGGTTAACTTGGTTGTTATGGTAGGTTCTAACTTAGCCTTAGAAAAGTTAGTTTTGGGTTTTGGTTAATCCCGTTAAAAACTATTGTTAAAGGTTGTGGTTGAGCCTTTGAAAAGTCATTTTGGGTTTTGGTTGATCCCGTGAAAAATCATTATTAAAGGTTGTGGCTGAAACTATGAAAAGCCATTGTAAAAGCTTGGTGGAAGCTTGGGAATTCCACTGTTTTTAGTGATTTGGTTTGAAAAATCCTTGGTTGAACAATCAAGGTAGTGGATGTAGGTTTTTGACCGAACAACTATAAATCTTTAAGTATTTTCTCCTCTGTTTTATTTTTTATTTTCATTCTTTTTAAAGTCGTTCCTTCATCTTGCTTCAAATTTTTCATCATTGACCTTCAATTTGCCCCTAATTTGAAATCAAGTTTAATAAGAGACAAAAGTGCTATTTACCCCCCTCTAGCACATTTATTAGGGACCAACAGATAAGTTTGTGGTTGTTTACTTGGACGACATAGTTATTTACTCTAAAGATGTTAGAGGAGCATGTAGAACACATTAGGCTAGTAATGGAAACACTAAGAGAACATGAGCTGCTTGTGAAGAAAGAAAAATGTTCTTTCAGAATGAAAGAAATCCCTTTCTTGGGACACATTTTTTGAGGTGGTACTATTCGAATGGATATGGATAAAATTAAGGCCATACTTGAGTGGGATTCACCCACAAAGGTAACAGAACTATGTTCATTCCTAAGTCTTGCAAACTATTATAGAAGATTCATGAGAACACATTCTTCGATCACCGCACCACTCACCGACATGTTAAGAAAAGGTATCACTTGGAAGTGGAGCACACGAAGTCAACAAGCATTCAACACACTTAAAGAGGCTATGTGCGTAGAATCAGTTCTAGCACTACTAGACCACACCAAGCCATACGAGGTGCACACAGACACTTCAGACTTTGGTATTGGAGGTGTACTAATGCAAAGACATCTTGTGGCTTATGAAAGCTATAAGCTCAATGACACAAAGAAGAGGTACAAAGTCCAAGAGAAACAAATAATTGTCGTGGTACATTGTCTTCGCGCATGGAGACATTATCTTCTTGAAACACCTTTTGTGGTTATGATAGACAATGTAGCCACATTTTACTTTCAAAACAAAAAACAATCACGGTGATGAGATTTCTTGAAATAATTTGATTATCAACTTGAGTATAAACCAAGGATGACTAACTCACTAGCAAACACATTTAGTTGTAAGGCCACAGCCAAGGCATACTCGTGCATCACATCAAAGAAGGGCTATCGCACGCCATGGTAGCACAGACACTAATGGACTATGTCAAGGAAAGGAGGACTAGAAGGTTTTAGGTTCAAAAAGAGTTATTATACACCAAGGGCTCGAGACTTTATGTGCCATCCTATGGCAAGATTCGAAAGGAGATACTTAATAAGTGTCACGACTCGACTTGGGCGAGGCATCCGAGGATGCACTGTACGTTGACACTAGTAAAACAGGGGTACTATTGGCTGTAATTACGTGAGAATATGGAGACATATGTACGAACATGTCTAAGACAAGTCTAAACAAAGGAAGGCTACAAGGTTAATACAACCACTGCCAATTCCAAGCTGACCATGGGAGTTTTTGAGCGTGGATTTTATCATGAGCATTCCTATGGTGAATGGATTGGGATGCATCATGATAATTGTAGACCATTTCTTTAAGTATGTAACATTCATCACTACAAGCCATGAGTGTTCAACAATGGAGGCCGTAAAGCTCTTCATGACCAACATTGTCAAGTATTGGGGAGTTCTATTGAGCATAGTGAGTGACAAAGACACATGCATCACAAGTAAATTCTAGTTAAAGTTGTTCAAAAAGGTAGGATCGCAACTTAACTTTTTGACCAACTTTCATCCACAATCCTAGAGGTAAATTTTGGTTTAGATGGACTATTCCATTATAAATAGCCACCCTAGGTAGTCTTTTATTTTCATCAAGCAATTTAATTTTTTACTTAGATCATAGGTATTTGCTTTCAAAAATAATAAACTTCTTATTTCTCCCAACTCTAATTCTTTTCAAATTGTCTTTACGCTTCCCCTATATTCGCTGCAACTCAAAATTAAGCTAGCTTAGTCTTCAATACACAAGTATAAGCACTATGTCGATCTTGACTAAAGTTCTAAGCTTGTGACACCCCTGATGTGGTAAATAATTTTTTTTTACACAAATGGATATTTAAACGAGTTTGGACAGTTAAGGAATAGTGAATAAAGTTTTAATATTCAAGTTCAAATAAGAAACTTTAAAAATAATCGGATAATAATAAAGTTTGAACACCGTACATATTAATAGAGTTAGGGATAGGGTATTTCAAAATTACCGAGTACCCTGTTGACAACCCTAACTAAAAGTGTATTCTAAAAGTGAGAATACTGACAGCAGGTCTTTAGCTTGCCCTAGATAATATTATTTATCATTGAAATCGTTTTAAAGATGTTTCACGCTGAAAAGTAAAAATCTTAATTATAGAAAGCCTCACCACAGCATAATCTAAAACTAAGAATTGCCAAAATGCAAATTACAACTTCGACTGTGCACCACAACGCAAGACTGCGTTCATACAATCTCTCAAACTTGTAGAGGTAGCAGATAAACCAACATGAGGACCTTTTAACACCTCATTTTTCTTCTATAATTCAATAATTCTTGTTGGAAAGACCAGCAAGCACTTGAGCTCTACACAGTGCTGATGTCCACCCGGCTTTTGTGCAGCTGAAAGGCAGGGGTGATCCAGCTTCCGCAACTGCATTGGATGCCCGACCAATTGAAATAACCCAACCGAGCTTCACAATGAGCACATGACAACTTCCCCTCTATTGCACCTTCCTCAACTGAGTGACATGGAAATTCATCAATTAAAGTGAAGTTAGGTGGAAAACAAATTACATATCTTGGACTAAACGAGGTGAAGTATGGTCAACACCAAGTATCGGCTTGGCAAATGATGAAAACTCCAAAGCAATAGATCAAATATGATTTGGGAACAAACATGATAAACTCAAAATAGAATATTTCCGGGAAAATGTTTTCTCACCTGCTGTCATCCACCGCAAGGGCTCAACAAATATTGATGAACACTCGGTTTGAA
The DNA here is from genome assembly GCF_000208745.1 of Theobroma cacao. NCBI lineage: Eukaryota > Viridiplantae > Streptophyta > Magnoliopsida > Malvales > Malvaceae > Theobroma > Theobroma cacao. Next base: position 21,220,462 of record NC_030854.1, on the reverse strand, counting down.
CAGACTTGTTGAAAGGGTTACCACTTCTCCGTTTATTCCACTCAAAAGATGTCTCACCCTCACCTGGAATATGATCAACAACATTCTCCTGCAATGCCACAACTCTTCGGCATTTCTTGCAGCGGTATGCAGTACGATTAGTTCCTTCTTTTGGAGGTGCTTCCATAACAGAGGAACTTTCAGTAGGCAAGCCAGGATCAGCACCTAATTTAGAACTGTCTATTTTCTCTCCACGGTTATAACAATCACCTGACAGTATGATACACATGCACCTATCTCAAAGATGACACTCATGAAAAAGGAATTTCTATTTGCTTTCAGTTTTCAGTCTAATTGCTGACAATGAACAAAAAAGAAAGGTTAAAAAAAATAAAGAAAACAGAATGTCAAAGAAAGCTCCATGCTCGAGAAAGTACTAAAGGTTCCTAGACTGTTGACACCCACTAAGCGGATCATGAGTGTTACCAAGCTTGTGATTTTTTTAAAAAATATTTAATATTTAATTCATATATAAATAAAATATTAAATTTATTACATATTTTTAGATTTTACTAGAACTTTGAGTTTGAGGTCAAGCGCGAGCTTGACTTGAGTTTTTAGCTCCAAACTGAAGTTAATGACAATCATGCCCAACCGGATCAAGCTTGAGTAGCTCGATTATTTTTCAAATTAAGCTCGTGTACAAAATAATAATAATAATAAAGCTCAGTCAAGCTTCTCAAGTTTTTTAATTGAGCTGAGCTTAAGCACGGCACTGTATTTAAAAAGAAGAAATGGGTACTAGTTTCTAAAAAATAAAAAGGGTAACCTTTTTTCTAAGTGCAAGTAATGAAACTTACAAGAAAGGGACTCAAGCAGTCCCTCATTTCTGAGAAAAGTGAAGGACAAACCATTCTTTATTTTTATGTAAATTCAGTAACTGAGTTGGTGTCAATTGACTAGTGATACTAAACTTAATCAGTCCCTTTATATATTAGTATGGTATCATCCTAAAAATCAGACATAAAATACTAAACATTGAAGCATACAAGGGAAAAACAGTAAAAGCTGACTTATGCCAGCCCAAAAGAATATCTATAAAAGCAAATTAGAGACTGATAATTTCATTCAACATTGTATTTACTAACACTTTTAGTCCATTTGCATAGATGATGACCGATCCAGATCTTGAGGCACTAATAGCATAGAATAAATGGAATTCTATAATTCATCATACCTTGCCCTGAAGGGACAGATATATAAGGATTGGAGACTACTAGTATGGAAAAACCAAAACAATACCACAGCCACTTATATAATAATAATAATAGCCCAAACAAACAAACAAGCATAACCAAGAACATCCAATAACCCCAAAATGCACCAAAAGCAGAACTGAATATTCAAGTGCTTACATATGATAACGGATTAATGATTATTAAACAAAATAATTGAAATTTATAATTAACTAACCAGTCTCAACCAATATGTAGGTTCCTACGACTCTAAATATTCTAGAAAGAAAGAACTTGAAAATAATCTGGAGAAAACAAATTATCGACACCTCTCTCATATGAGATAACAGAATCTGATAAACTGAACTGGACACCTCAACCATCTTACCATCTCCTACAAGCCTGACATGGACTACTTATACACCAGTCATATATAATATATACCGCATTCAAGTTGTCACTTTTCCCCACCATTAACACTCTGATAACTTTAGTACACATAATGAACAATATAATCAAAAGCACAGCATCCACTGCCAGAGTGGCGCAGAAGATTAAGAAAATGTGTTGATTCTTAATGGTTGAGAGCAACTCTGTGCTTTCCAAGATAGAAAAATAGAATGGTTCTTGTCTAGAGCTAAGTACAACTGGAAACTTTCTTTCTTTTTCTCCCTCCCTCATTTTCTCTTGGATGAATGGATTGATTAATAGCTTGACGGATTGGCAAATAAACTAGCTACATTGGGTTCAATTTAATTTAAGATGGTTTTTGATTAAACTTGACCATAATTGCCAACAGAACCAAAGGATGGAACTCAAAAGCAAAACAAAAAAGGAAAAAGTTCATCTTCTTCAGGTCAATTTTTCATTCACAAGAAACAAAGCAAAACCAAGACACTTCAAGGGGGCACTAACAGAACACCAATGAAGGTGATTGGAGATTTATTAAGATATGCTTAGTATGCTTATGGCCTAGCATGGTTGATATTTTCATCTTTGAAAAATAAAGGAAATCCGAAGAAATAACTCTGGTCCAAAGGGCAGAGCAACAACTAAGGTGCAATTTCAACACTAAAAAGGATAGAGATGATGAAAGGTATATTCTGTTAATTAAATTCATTGTGTCCATTCCCAAACCCCATTTCTATGTCCATAATTGCATGTCAAGCATTGAAATGAACCATTGTCATTTGAAAAATAAAACTTTAGCCATCAAGTTGCCAAGTTTTTGACAATTAGCCTCGCCCTCCCACAATCTGAAGACCTATTTTAAATGCAAAAAGTTAAAAAACAATAATAAATGCAGTGGACTATCACATTTTACATATTTTCCCTCAATGAGGAATGACTGCGTTATATCAAGGGATATAAAAGTAAATGTAAAAATAGGTGACTCCTGATATTGTAGTGGACAAACTTTGGGAAACAGCAAAACAGAAGACCAAAGAAAATGGTATGTTTTTGTTTAGATAATCAGACATCTCATTAGCTTATACTTAAGAAATGGAAAAGAACAAATTTTTATATGCATGTGCAGTGATGGATGGATTCTGGTTTATGAGAGTTAACATAAATCCTGCCTAAATGTTTTGAGACAGGATGAACTGACTGTAAGAGGCCTGTCAAGTCAATTCTCAGGCATACCAGACCCAGTTCTGGACCATATAGGGGAACAATGTATCGATACGGTTGTTAAGCCCATTTAGGGAAGTATACTTTTCTCAGATCTGCAAACATTCACATCACTGTCAGCATATTCCTTCCTAAGTAGGAAAAAGTTAACCATGGCCCTATCATCATGAACATTTTAGATGAACAAAGTACAAAAAAGGTTGTTAAGCCGACTTCAGGGAAGTATACTTTTCTCAGATCTGCAAACATCCACATATTGTCAGCATATTGTTTCCTAAATTAGATGGGAATGTTAAGGGTGACCCCAAAATAACTATTTCCCACTCATGACTCACCAAATTTATTTGGTTCAGTTATATCTCCATGAACCCTTTCAACAGACATCCAACTTCATTCAGAATAAGAATCCAACCACCATTGCACCTATTTCTGTTCTTCAATCACCTATTCCGAGTTCTCTATATGAGCTTCATATTTTAAACTATTGTGAGGTGCAGCATCCAAACTTAGAAATAATTTGCAAACTAAGTTTTCTGCCCTCCAACTACAAGATCAGATTATGCTTTTTTCTTCTGAACCTTCTGCCATGAAGGGTTTTCATGCTTCCTACATCCTAATTGAGAAAGTATATGGTTAACTGATCCTACAAAAACACACACCTTGAACTTCTCAAGACCTTTAAAATATCCTACTTTTCATCAGACCACTTAACCATAGCACATAGTAGCTCAGAAGCTGAAGCCTTCGATAGGTATGTAATCCTTCTTCCCTAAGAGGTAAGACATTTTACTTCCACCGTTTACAATATTTCTGAGCCCTCTACAACCAAAAATGCTTTAACATACGCTTCATGGGTCATTAACTTATTATTTAGAGAGTAAATGCCTTAATTTAGGTGAGACAGCCACAGTTGAGGGTTGGATCATGGCCAGTCTTACCACAAATATGCAAAACCAGTTTGACTATGACTTTCCATTGTTACTCAGCCTTCAATAGTTCTTTTATACAGCCATCACCGCCCCAGAATCTGCTAAAGTTGATGGCTTTCTTCTCTTAATGTTTCTCAACTCAAGATGCTAGAATAGACCAAAAAACCAGAGCAACAAAGTTTAAAATAAAAAATCATATCTATCCTATAACTTCAAGAAATGTTAGGAAAGGTCAAGCAAAATGAAATAAAAAGGTTAAGAGGGGAGAGAGAGAGCGAATGTACCCAACACTTTTAGGCGAAATCGCTTGTATACTGGGCTACTGTGATCAACCTTGTGACCCATTTCTTCAAACATTTTCAACTGCAATGCAAAGAAAATTGGAACTTTTGAGAAAAGTCAGAATCTAGAACCATATAGCCACAACGAAATACATGAAAAACTATATCACTTAATTTTTACAGTATTCCTTTGCATTACCTGCTCTAAAAACCCATCATTGGGGCAAACAAACTCACAGGTTTGTCTTAGAGATTCAAGGGCATCTGCAACAATGAAAATGCAAGAGGGGAAAAGAAACAAGAGGATAATGTATAAGTTCAATATAAATATAAGTAAACAAATACATACATACATACATACATACATATATATATAATGCATCCTAACATCCAAAAATAAAAAAGTGATAAAAAAGCTGCCAGCATGTACCAAATTTGGACCCACATTACTCCCAAAAAAACAGCAGATTTGTTCAAACCTTCTTGAGATAGTTGCTCAGTTCTCATCAAATAAGCTGTAATAATAGCCGCACTGCACGAACACATGCAAAGAACAGTGCAAATCCTTAGGGCTTAACAATTCAGAAAACTGGAAAAGCTATTACAGTGTAAGCTTGTTCTGGAAATTTTCTGATAAACGTTGGCAAGGTGACATAAACCAACTTTTTGCTTCTAGTAAAAAATATTGGACAGTAATATATAAGATGCACTTTTGCCCACAGGAAGTAGCCTTTATGCAACTTCTGCAACCATTTGAACAAAATAATGATGCCATATTATGGTTTTCTAAACTTGCATGATGTGAAAGAGTGGAAGGAAAAACCATAGCATTGATTTATGTTTATGTTAAAAATCAAAATTTTAACAGCTAAGTTATTGGTGAATTTTAAAAAGATTATATGCGGAAAAAGAAAAACAGAAGCAAAAACTAACACAAACACAGACCATCAAAACTTGTACACTTTTAGTTTACAGAATCCAAAAAATCAAGAACAAAATAAAAGAAAATTCCTGGTGGTCATTGAGCAGAACAGAAAAGTTATTTACCAAAGTTCTCTGCAGTCATCTGTTCTCAAACTAGTATTCCAAGTAAATTAGCCTAATTGGAAATAGTATCAGAAGATGATATTAAGAGCCTGAGGAGAAAAAGGAAGGATCATACCTTCTTGACACTCCAGCAAAGCAATGCACCAAAACAGATCCCTCTTTTCTGCTTTGATCAATAAAATCAAAACATGCATCTAGGTAATCCAACAAATTCTCACTCTCCATATCTCTAATTGGCACTGCCATTCTCACCAGCTTTAAATCCTTTCCTGCATATTCCAACAAGTACAACAGCTTCTGGGGTGACAAAGAACTCTTAGAAGCATCATCTACATGATCCCCAGAAGCTGCAGCACCACCAGACCCTCCTACAAAAACCTTTTTAATTTCCTTGGTAGGGATTGTGAGACCACTGCGCCATTCAGAGAAAAATGATATTGATGCAGAGCTCAAAACTGATAGAATGTGTGTGATCTCTGCGCTATCATTTTGCAGAACTTGAGCAGCATCCCCTATGTTTCCAATAAATAGATTCTCACGGACAAGATGCATGACAACACACAAACACAAACAATGCTTTGAATTAAAATCTAAGCCTTTTTTCGTTTCACTTCCTGCAAAAATCAGCAATTCATTAATGTACTAGCGACTGCCTACCTATTAAGCTTCATCTAGAAATCAAAATTTCTTGAAAAGCAACAATTGTGTATTTGGTAACTGAAGAAGATAATAAGGAAAAACAAATCAGGTAACACAAGATTTCTTCTATAAAGCTTGCTTAAGAACTGAGCTAAATTGGTCGCTTCAAGATCCATCTCAACGCTAAGGAGATGATGTAAGAGAAATGAATGCTAAGGTGATACTTTGATAAAAGGAAAATCATGTAATCGAATTGTTCCAACTAAAATTTTTAAGATACTAAAATCACACTATGAAAAATGTTAGAAATGCCATTGAAATTAAATGCCAAAATATATGTAATTCCAATATCCCTATGATAAATACTGACAAACTAAAAATTGTTTGATTGAGGTTTTTGCAAAGGAGATAAGTGATTTTGTACGGAAATTTCACATCTATTAAGGGCAAAGAAGAGAATGACATAAGAGAAAGGGTAACCTACCCAAATGATGAGAAAAAAAAATTAAAAAAGCATTACCTGAATGCATTAATAATATTTTAACTACACTGAATTTAATTTAAAATATTCTATCAAGAGTAACCTTCAAACTGAGAAACTATACGCATGGAAAAATAACTTATCCTCTATCAAACAACACCATTGTCAACATTCAAAACCAACAAAAATAAATACTACTCTTTACCGAACTAAGCTGACTAAAGCACTTGTTTTGCACCAACACACAATTGATTCAAAGTTCCTTTTTCCTTCAATTTTCCTTTACTTTCTCGGTAACCTAACAGGAACTGAACCGATTGTCCACTAAAAAAAAAGTGCAGCTTCTTTTGAAACAAAAATGAAAAAAAAAAATATTTCTTGTAATTCGAATGTCGTACAGTAAATCGAATGCCTTTTTCTTCATCAAAATTAGGAAAAGGAATCTAACCTGAAAAAACAAAAGAATATTCCGGCAAGAGAATCTATTTAGCTTTTTCTACTTTCTTGTTGTCTTCAGTTTTGAATTGAAACAATGCGAGACAGAGTGCTTCTAAATATTATTGGAGAAGGGGAATGACGCGTGCGGATAGCTAAGGACGTATGTAGGACCCATTAAAGCTTTCCGTTGGAGGCCTTCTTCATCTTCTTCTTCTTTTTTTTTTTTTTTTTAACATAGTTGAGGAAAATTAATAATAAGGCTCTTGTAAGACCCAAAAACTTTTTCCAAAAAATTTTCAGCCTTCTTTTATTTCGTAGAGGAAAAATTTTTATAAATATAAAATATTTTATGAGTTAATAAAAAAATTAGGTTAACTTAATGTAAAATGTTTTACATATGAAAGGGGTGTAAAATATTTTTTCTTTGTATTTTTTTGAAGAACAATTATACATCCTAAAATCGATCTAGTGCTTATTTGGTTTGATTTTTTTTTCAACTTATCTATTTTTTAAAAGTAAAAGTCAGGTCAAATATAAATTTTGAAAAACTCTTAAAAAAATAATTTTTTTTTAAAAAAATTTTTAAAAAAAAGTGCTTCAAGAAAAGCTCTTGTGAGGAGCTTTTTCTTCTCTTCTTTTTAAAATACAAGAAAATTTTATTTTTAATTCAAAAAATATNATTTTTTAATAACTTTCTTAAAATAATTTTTTTTTTAAAATAAAATTTTTTAAAAAAAAGTGCTTCAAGAAAAGCTCTTGTGAAGAGTTTTTTTTTCTCTTTTTTTTAAAAATACAAGAAATTTTTATTTTTATTCTAAAAATATTCTCATCTATTAAAATAATTATAATATTATCTTCTACAAAAAAATACCTTTTATAATAATTTTAACTAACATTATAACTTATCAAAAAAAACTTATCAAAAAAAATTTACCAAACATTTTAGTTTAATTTTAAAAGCTGTTATTTTTCATAAGAGTTTTATAATAACTTTTAAGTTAAAAAAAAATAAACCAAATAGACTCCTATTTGGAAAAATATAAATATTCCCTTTTCTCTTCTTGTGAAATCCATCTCGAAAAGCTATAAAGCATCATTATTTTCTTTTTTATTAGTGAATTTATTTATTATTTTTTTCTCCGCAAGTGGATTAAGTCTTTGCTTGGTAAAGTTCATAGAAAAATGAAAAGATGAAAAATGAGAGGAGGAAAAAAGTGAAAAGATGAAAAAGATTTTTTTTTTCATTGATATGCTTGGTAAGAAAGATGAAAAAGTGGATGATAAAATTGTTTTTATTTAGATATAATGTTCAAATAAGCTCTTAAACTATTCAAGAATATTTAAATAAGTTTTTTTTAGTACGTTTAATTAAATTTCATACTTTTATTTTGAGTCAAATAAATCTTTGTGACTAATGATTGACTAATTACCATTAACAAAAATATTACTTATCATTTTATATCCATATAGCATTGACATGACATTAATGTGGATAGTGAAAAATATCACATGATCATATTACCACGTCTAATTAATATGTCGTGTTATTATCAATTATGATGTTTCAGCATATAATTAATTATGATATTTTAGCATGTCATATCAATATTACGCAACATAGAATAACAAATAGCATTTTGACTATATCAATCAGTAGTCATAAAAGCTTATTTGACTCAAAATAAAATGTACAAAGATTTGATTGAATTCAAAAAAAGTATAAAAACTTATTTGAATCTTTTTGAATAGTTTATGAGCTTTTTTGTATATTATGCCTTTCCTTTACATCCATTTACTTAGTAAAGTTGAAAAATGAAAAGAAAGAAAATAAAAGTTATATTATTTTACCATTATCCTTTTGTAAGTCAAGATAAAAAAGGAAAAAGGAAAAAGGAAAAAGTAAAATATAATAAGGATAGATAATTTTGTAAATATGCAACATTTGATTCCTATCTCTCACATTTTTTCTCCTTTAATCTTTCCAACTTGGAATGATTTGTTTTTGTAAATAATGATAGAAAATGGTAGTCTAGCCTATTTTCTCTACTCTCACTTTTCTCTTGCAATGAAGATAATTTTTCTTTTCACTTTTACAGTCACCCTTTTTCCATCCTCCCACTTTTCATCCTACCATGCAAAGCTTAAGAGAAAAACATGTATAAATAATTAAGACAAAAAATAATGCTATGTATTTCAAATTGAATGTCTATCTTTCCATTTTAGTCTGTTTCAAAACTATATGCAGTTTCCTTCCATCACTAACAAATTTTTTTTTTATATTTCACATTAACTTTTAATAATATTTTTAGTTCTTTACATTATAACTATGGTTTATAATTGCTATACATTTAAAAAAAACTATTCAAAGTACGAAATTTAGTACATTTTTCTTAATTTTCATACTAAGTCAAAAGTGAATATTCAATTTGAAAGAGAGAGAGTAACAACCATTGTAAAACACTTATTTAGAATGGAGAAAATATGTTCAAGGGAAATTTTAATGGCTTAAGTACTAAAAAAACCCTTGAACTATGTCCATTCATGAAACTAAGTCCTTTATTCTTTTTTGTATCTAAACAAACCTTTATCTTTTGATTTGTACCTACACAAACTCTTAATGCTAATAATAAATTAACATCTATTAGACTTAATGTCAATTGGTATTTTTTACCCATTTGACATATGATGTAATAACTGATGTGGTCACGTGATAGCTAATGTGGTGACATGACAACTGATATAGAATGGACCACATAATCAAGTCATAACATATGCCATGTAGATAGAAAATACTAACTAGCATTAAATCTTATAACAGTTTATTTTCCGTTAGGCTTACAAGCTTGTGTGGATACAAATAAAAGAATAAGGATTTATTGGACACAATAAAAGACGACATATTACCCAAACAAGCCCTTAAACTATTAAAGAAAATTCAAATAAATTCTTATTCTTTTAATGTATTCAATTAAGCCCTTGCACTTTTATTTTGGATCAAATAAGGTTTTATGACTAATAATTGATTAATTGTCGCTAATCAAAATACCACTTGTCATTTCATATCCATATGACACTTACATGACTTGGAGAGAAAAAAAAATATCATATAGTCATATTATCATGCCAAATTAGTATTTCACACCATCATCAATTATGATATGTTAGTATGTCACGTCAGCGCCATGCGGCATAGAATGATAATTTACATTTTGACTAAGTTAATCATTAATTATAAGGGTTTATTTGACTCAAAATAAAAATATAAACGCTTATTTGGCTCAAAGTAAATATACAAGGACTTGATTGAATGCAATAAAAGTATAATGACTTATTTAAATTTTCTTGAATAGATTAGGGACCTTTTTATATATTATACCCTAAAAGAATAGGCATTTAGTTGTATGGTTAGACATAGTTTAAGGGCTTTTTCATTACATAAGCCAATTTTAAATTAAGTTACAATTCAAACCAAGTGAATTAAAAAAGATGAGGAATTTACACATAATTGTGAGATAATTATTGAATTTTTCATTAATATAGGTTTATTTTATTGAAATTCAACCGTTCATTCCACCTAACATCAATTAAAAATATCCTCTCCATTCTTCATTTGACCAAACATAAAAAATTTGAAAAATCCTTTCTTTTTCCTTTCTAATGTTCTTTCATCTGAAATAAGTACTAGAATTTCTTGCAAACAAGAGTCTTAGCCATGAATTAGGAGTAGTTATGCCTTGATGAACGAGCAAAGTTCTAGATCTAGTTTGGAGATCTAATTAGGAGCTCCAAATCCAATATGGAAACCCACATTTGGATACTCAATCAAACAAAAATAAGTTCGTACCTACCCTAATAATTGTAAGTACCAAGTTTTGCACCTTAGAATTCTAATTAATTGTCATGACCCAATCATAGGCCATGACTGGTGCGTGCAAGGACCAAGTAAGTGAAGCCTACTTGACAAGGGCAACTTTGGGATAAGGCCACCAAAGCAAGGGCTTTAGGCTCCAAATTTTCATAACTCCATAATTTTATAATAATAATAATATAATTAATTATATTAAAAATATGCAAAATTAAGATAATTAATAAAATATCTACTTATTCTCTCACCTAATAAATATTTTTTTCTTTCACTTCCACATCTGTATTGATTCTCAACTATTTATCTCATTTTCTATTTAACTATGTAAAAGTCAAAATAATTAATAAAATGACATATTTTCACACTTCTCTAATTATGTGCCTAATAAATCTCAAATTTTTATCACTTTTCAATTCTCATAATGTTATTAATTCTCAACTATTTCTGCAATCGTTATTTTTTTTGGATCTAAAATCAATTTTTTTTTTCATTTTATAATATCCACTTATGAATTTTCTTTCCTCATTTGCTCTTTCTTCCCCTCATTTTCTTGATTTCAATAAAAAAAAAAACCTCATTTGAATATTTGAGGTTATTGAACCGCCCTACCATTTGACCTAGGCAAGCCTCTTGCACATCAACCATACACATAACATCACATAACCAATTCCATAAAGATAAGCATATCATTTCACATATATTCATGGAAAACATACTTTGCATAGTGTAAACAATTGACTCCATATGCTTTTGATGATAACCAAACATTCCTCAATCATTAATGTCTAACTTCACCATTTAAATGTGCAGGATTTAATCTTATACTCCTAACAAAGCTATTAATTAAAAGTAAGTCAAGGAGCTTGTTGAGTTTAATGAAGAGTTAATCAGTTAATAAGGAAAGAGCGAATAATGAACAAAAACTGAACCCTAGTAACTGATTATCAAGGAACCTTAATCAGTTAAGGCATGGCTGTGTGATATGTTGAAGCAAAACAGAAATATATTAATCAGTTAAAAAGTCTGGTTAATCGATTAGAGCATAAGGTCCTACTATCTTCAAGCGCCAAAAACAAGTTTGAAAATATAGTTGATCGTTGAAGGGAGCTAAAATGGCGAAGTTCAAAATTCAAAGATCTTCTAGTCAATTAAAGCTGGTTTTAAATGATTATGGTTAAAGGAAGAAAAACTTCAATCAGTTAAGGGAAAAACTAACCCATTAAAGGAAGACTGTTGTGAAGAGAAGTGAAAATAGAAAGTTTGTAATCAGTTAGAGCCTCTTATAATTGGTTAGAGCAAAGAACATAGTAGCAGGATAGTGCAAGGCAAAGAAGTTGTAATCGGTTAGAGCTGCCTATAACCAATTAGCTGAAGTTTGTCGCCTATTCTAATTTAAACACTAAAGGACAAAATAACGGCTAGAAGTGCATCAAAGTTGTTTCTAATAGTTAAAAACTGTCTCCAACAGAAAAATCTGACTCCCTAAGTATAAATGGAAGCTCCAACGGTCAAAGAAAGTAAATTTGAAGGGAAAAAAGTTACTTTGAGCAGAAAGCCAAATATTCTTTACTAAAAACACTTATTCTTCATTTTAAATCTAGAAAAAGTGTTTGAGCTTGATTGTAATCTATCCAGACTTGTAAAGGTACTTAGTTTTACTTCTTTTTCTTATCTTTCTTGGGAAATTAGAGTGTGGGAAGCACTCTAAAGATTGTTATAAAGGATTAAAGCTTGGGTTAGAAGCTTACCTTCTAAAAGCTTAATGGAAGCTATTAATTCCACTAGTTCAGTTAAATTGGGTTGAAAATCCTTGATTGGAATATCAAGGTAGTGGATGTAAGTCAAGGGGACCGAACCACTATAAATACTCTTACATTGTCCACTTCTCTTTACCCTTCCTAACTTAGTGTCTTGTTATTCTAACAAGTTATAGTCCTTCCCTTCATCTAGTTGATTAAGTGCTCTTTAAACTCTAAAGGGCTGAACAAAAAATTTTTAATATTATTCATCCCCTCTAGCACTCCAACGAGACCAACAAGTGGTATCCGAGCCATACCCTCAATTTCAAGGCTTAACATCCTTAGGGAAGATCCACATGACTTTGTAAAAGTCAGTTGTTGCTGAGGGTCAATCCACAAATAGGCCTCATTTATTTTGATGGATCAGATTATGCATATTGGAGCACTAGGATGTCCATATACATTAAAGGTTTTGACTACGAAATGTGGGATGCTATTATGGAAGGACCTTATATTCCCACCTCACCTAGTTTTGTCGCTGGTGAGAAAATGCTCAAGCCTAAAGCTGAGTGGATTGAGGCTGAAGTCAAAAAGGTCCAAACAAATTTTAAAGCCATTAACACCCTTTATTGTGCACTTACTCCTTTAAAATTTAACAAACTCTCTAGTTGTACAATAGCTAAAGAGATTTGGAAAAAACTTGAAGTTATTCATAAGGGGACAACACAAGTAAAGGAATCCAAAATTGCTTTACTCACCCATAATTATGAAATGTTTAAAATGGAACCGGGTGAAAATGTCACTACCATGTTTGATAGGTTTATGAATATTACAAACAAGCTTAATCAACTTAGTAAAACCATTTATGAACATGAGCTAATAAAAAGATTACTTAAATGTCTTCCCAAGAGTTGGAAACCCAAAATCACAACTATTCAAGAGGCCCAAGATCTCAATGTCATCACACTTGATGAACTTTGTGGCTCACTCGTCACACATGAACTTGAAATGAAAGAAAAAAAAGAAAAGGAAAAGAAAAGAGCCAAAAAGAAGAAGAAAAATTTGGCACTCAAGATTAGTTTACTTGAAGAGGAATTAGAAGAGCTATCAAGTGATGATGATGAAGAGCAAGCCATGATGGTCAGATGTTTTAAAGAGTTAATGGGACAAAAAAGTAAAAAGTTTAAAAGAAAAAATTACAAGAAGGATTAAGGTCCCTCTTGGAAAAATAAACACAAGGGTGATTTCAGCAAGAAAGATGAGACGATGTGTTTTGAATGCAAAAAAAACAGGACACTTTAGATCAGAATGCCCATTATTCAAAGAAGAAACTTTAAAGAAAAAGAAAAAAACAAAAAGAGCAATGGTGCCAACATCATGGTTTGATAGTGATTCATCAAGTTCAGAAGAGGAAAAAGAAAAATTGAAAGAAATAGACAATTTCTGCCTGATGGCAAAGGAAGAAGAAATTGAGGTAACTTTTAATTCATTTGACATTTCCTATGATGACTTGCAAGATGAATATGACTGCTTATGTGTTGAATTCGAGAAACTTGCCTTGAAATAGAAAACTATGAAGAAAGAGGTTGTTGCATTGAATTAAGAATTAGAGAAAATTAAGTATGGATACAACTTTATCTTTGAACAAAGAAACATACTTCAAATAGAACTTGAACAATCCAAAACTGATTTTAAATGTTTGAAGGTTGAATTAGAAAGTAAATTCTTAGAGCTACAAGGTGTTGTTGATAAAAATACTGCACTTAAAGTTGATAAAGAGGAAAAGTCAAAAATGAAATTAAAAGATGAAGAATAATTTAAAAAGAAAACAAACTTCAAAAGAAAATGAATGTTATCTCATGTCATTGTTATGTATGTGGCAGCAAAGGACAGTTGTCTTATAACTGCTTCTTTTACAATAGAACTTGTCTTAAAATCAAGTTGGTTTGGGTTCCTAAAAGATCCCATGTGATTGCTAACCCCCAAGGACCCATCAAAGTATGGGTACCTTTAAAGAAAAACTGAAAATCTGTTTTGTAGGTTGAGTAATGACAAAAGGATCAATGTTTAGAAGCTTAACTAGAGGAAAGACAGCCTTGGTTATTGGATAGTGGCTACTCAAGACATGACCTGGAATGAGAACTTGTTTGCCAAGCTTGATAGAAACAAAAGTGGTATTGCTTCCTTTGGTAATGACTCCAAAGATGTTATCCAAGGAATTAGAACCATTGGTAGCATATCTCAAACTCAAATCAAACATGTTTTATTTGTTAAAGGCCTAAAACATAACTTGCCAAGCATTAGTCAACTTTGGGATAGAGGCTTTAGAGTATGCTTTGATTCTCATGAATGTCAAGTAATTAATGTTAACATTAATGAAGTAGCATTCATTGGCAAAAGAATTAAGAATATGTATGTTATCTTTCTTGATGAAATTAAGTCTGGTGAATCTTGCTTTATTGCCAATGATGTATGTGATAGTTGGTTGTGGCATAGAACATTAGGAAATGCTAGCATGCATACCATTTCAAAGCTTTTGAGAAAAGACTTAGTCATTGGACTTCCAAAGATATCATTTGAGAATGAAAAAGTTTGTGATGCATGTCAATTTGGAAAACAAGTTAGAAGTTCTTTCAAATCAAAGAAAGTCATATCAACTTTTAGGCCACTTGAATTACTACACATTGATTTGTTTGGACCAATCACTATTACTAGTCTAGGAGGCAAGTCATATGGCTTTGTTATTGTTGGTGACTACTCTAGATTTACATGGGTGTATTTTCTTGCTCATAAAAATTATGCATTACCAATTTTTATTGAATATTATAAGAGAATTCAAAATGAAAAAGGCCTCACCATTTTTAGTGTTAGAAGTGATCATGGTGGTGAATTTGAAAATGATAATTTTGAAACTTTTGTAATGAAAATGGTTTTGATCACAATTTTTCTACTCTTAGAACTCCACAAAAAAATGGAGTTGTTGAAAGAAAAAATAGAACCTTGAAAGAAATGGCAAAGACAATGCTTTGCGAAAACAACTTGCCAAAATAGTTTTAGGCTGAAGTAGTGAATACTGCATCTTACATTTTGAACAGAGTTTCCATTAGAGCCATGATTTCTAAAACCCCTTATGAGTTTTACAAAGGAAGCAAACCAAATATTTCTCATATAAGGTGTTTTGGATGCAAATGTTTTATCTTAAATAATGGAAAACACACCTTGGGAAAGTTTGATGCTAGGAGTGATGAGGCAATTTTCTTAGGCTATGTATTGAAGTCTAAAGCATATAGAGTGTTTAACAAAAGAACTCTAGTCATAGAAGAGTCAATTCATATTGTTTTTTATGAGACTAATGCTTCACAAAGAAAGGTAGTGCTTGATGATGATGATGTAGATGACATTGAAAAGAAAATGGAGAAGACGAGCTTGGAAAATAAAGAAAATGATGGAGAAAGCTCGAAAGAGAAAGATGATAATGAACCACCACTAAAAGACTTGCAAAGAACTGAAGAATAACATAATGATCTTCCTAGAAGCTAGAGATTCGTGAGGAATCATCCTCAAGAACTCATCATTGGTGATCCGTCGGATGGTGTCAAAACTAGAAGGGGATTAAGGGAAGCTCATAAGTTTCTCACTTTCATATCACAAGTGGAAACAAGGAGCTCCAAGGAAGTTGAAAAGGAAGAGAGTTGGATGATTGCTATGCAAGAAGAGTTGAGTTAATTTGAAAGGAACAAGGTTTGGACCTTAGTTCCAAGGCCAACGAACCATTCAATTGTTGGTACAAAATAGGTGTTTAAGAACAAGATGGATGAGTTGGGAAATGTTGTAAGAAATAAGGCAAGGTTAGTTGCTCAAGGCTATAATCAAGAAGAAGGTATTGATTATGATGAAACCTTTGCTTCAGTAGTTAGATTAGAAGCCATTAAACTCTTACTTGCCTATGCATGCTTTATGAACTTTAAATTGTTTCAAATGAATGTTAAAAGTGCATTTCTTAATGGCTTTATACAAGAAGAGAAATATGTTGAACAACCCCCTGGTTTTAAAGTGTTTGATAAAATTGATCATGTATATAAACTACATGAAGCTCTATATGAATTAAAACAAGCTCTTAGAGCTTGGTATGAAAGACTTTCTAAATTTTTAATTGAAAAATGACACTCTAGGGAAGTGTAGATAATACATTGTTTATTAAGAAAAATGAAAATGATTTGATTATTGTTGAAATTTATGTTGATGATATAGTATTTGATGCTACTAATTAAAGGTTATGTGAGAATTTTGTTAAGGAAATGTAGGGAGAATTTAAATGAGAATGATGGGAGAACTAAAGTTCTTCCTTGGTCTACAAATCAATCAATGTGAGGATGGAATATTCATCAACCAAGAGAAGTATACCAAAGAAATGCTGAAAAAGTTCAGTATGATGAAGATGAAATCAATTAGAACTCCTATGA
Organism: Theobroma cacao; assembly: GCF_000208745.1. Classification (NCBI taxonomy): domain Eukaryota; kingdom Viridiplantae; phylum Streptophyta; class Magnoliopsida; order Malvales; family Malvaceae; genus Theobroma; species Theobroma cacao. Next base: position 21,203,734 of record NC_030854.1, on the reverse strand, counting down.
GCCCCTCAACAAAACTTGACCATGATGATAAAGGGGAAAGTGTGGACTAAAAGTTCTACAGAGGTATGATTGGTTCACTTCTTTATTTGATTACAAGTAGGCCTAATATCTTATTTAGTGTATGCCTATGTGCAAGATTCCAATCATATCCCAAGGAATCACATTTGATTACTGTGAAAAGGATTCTTAGATATCTCTTGGATATTCAAAGCTTAAGCTTATGGTATCCAAAAGTTTCATCTTTTAATCTTTTTGGCTACTCCGATTCTGATTTTGCTTGTAGCAAAACTGATCGAAAAAGCACTAGTGGTACTTGTGAATTCCTTGGAAACATGCTTGTGTCTTAGCCTTGCAAGAAACAAAATTCTATTACTCTATCAACTGTTGAAGTTGAATATATATCACTAGGTAGTTGTTGTGCACAAATTTTATGGATTAGGCAACAACTAAATGATTTTGGAAAGACTATGCATAGAGTCCCCATTTATTGTGATAAAATGAATGCCATAAATATCTCAAAAAACCCTGTTCAACACTCTAGAACCAAGCACATTGAAATTAGACATCATTTCACTAGAGATCATATGCTGAAAGGAGATATTGAGATAGATTTTGTAGACACCTTTCATCAATTGGCTGACATTTTCATAAAACCATTAAATAAAGAACAATTTTGTAGAATTAGGAAAGATTTAGGGATGGTTAATACCAGTGAAGTATGAGTTATGCTTAAGTGATGATGTTTTTAATGATATGTATTGCATGATGATTATGTTTATCTCCTGTTGTAACTGATTAGTGAATATTTTTGGTTAGCTAAGAACTTTACAAAGAAGATACGCTCATTCTAATCAGTTAAAGACTTCCCTAATCAATTAAAATAGATCTGTGTTATAGTAGTTAACCTGAGTTAGTAAAGTAATAGCCAGTTAGTAACTCCCTTAACCGATTAATAAAAGTCTGGTAGTTAAAGGGCTTTCAAGTTAGAAACATAGTAATCGATTAAGGCTTCCTCTAATTGATTAGAGAATTACTGTGAAAGAGAAAAGTTATCATGAGAGAATTTTTCAAAAAAAAAAAAATTGGGCAGGTGGTTCGAGATAGTTCTCACTCAAAACGTGGGTAACCAATTATAACTCCCCATAAAAAACCCCTCACCTATGAGTGAATCAGTTGCATTGAAAATCAAATACCCAAAAGACCTTAGATTTTCTTCATCATATTTACCTCTAAAACCCGAGAAACCATAGGAAAGAAAAAGCCACGGCAAAATCTTCTTTCACTCACAAGGTAGTCGAAAAAAGGGAAAGGTAAAAGGAAAATTGATGATTCTTTATCACATTTACCCAAAAAGAAAAGAAAAATCAAAGGACATTCAGTAGAGAAGAAAAAGGGAAGCAAAAAGAAAATGACAGAGAAAGAAAAAAGATCGACTGATGCAATGGCTACAACAGAGAAAGGTTCTTCTTTTTGTCGATTTTTGAAATGACATACATGTTGATAAATTTACGAGAATCAAGAATGCCATAATTTCTTGTGGAAATTTTTTTGATTGGGATAGCTTTAATGATTCACCGAGAGTAAAAGAAGATATGGAAGGATTTTTGAATCTCTAAAATTAAGATATATGAGTACATTTGGAGATAAAATGTATAGTCCAACTCTAATTAAGGAACTATATTCTAGTATAGTTATTGACAAAATCGAACTAGAAGAAGAAGAAGAGTTTGAAGATGATAGATTAAATGTGTTTTTAGATGGTGAAGATTTTCAAATTAGTGCTCAAGATCTAGGAGAATTCCTTAAGACTGAATTTGAAGTAGGAGAATACAAAATGCCAAAGAAATATGAGCCAAACCATCTGTGGGAAGTTATTACTAGAAAGAGGGAGAAATTTCCCTAAAAAAGCTATGCCAATGAGATTAGAAATGCTCAATTCAGAATTTTTCATTATTTCATAGCAACTACTCTTCATGGAAGAAGTAACAACTTTAGTTATGTAAGTGCACAAGATCTGTGGCTAATGGAGGCTGTCTTCAATGAAATCTCACTGAATGTGGGAAGATACATGGTGGAAAGGATCAAAATAACTACATTATGGGACAAAGCAAATCTGTCGAATGGCAATATCCTTACAACATCAGTAAAAAGGAAGGGAATTTGGAGTGGAAGATTTTAGTCCGATCTCATGAAAAATAAAGATCAAGGAATCTTTTTAGGAAGTGTACTGAAAATGGGGTACAAGATAGAGAGGAATGAATGTATTAAGATCACAAAAGGTACATCTTTGCCCCCTCCAACTGGTAGTCATTCAACACCTTTCACCAGGGCCAGTCAACCCCCACTTCAAAGTTACATGATGTTTAATCTCCTTATGAGAATTGATGGAAAATTGACTGATCAAGTTAAGAAGATAGTAAAGATTGAAGAAAAACTTTCAATAGCTTGAAGCTTTGTTAAATCCAGCTAAGGAAACCAAAGTTCCTGAAGCCCTTGTCTCTATTGCAAGTTAATCAAGTGAAAGGACTACTACAGATCAATTTGAAAGTGCTACTTTTGGTCATGACAAGGAAACTGACAAAAAAGTACCTAAAAATTCAGATGTGACTCAAGTTGGAATTAAGGAATTTGGAAAGAATAATGCTGAACAAGAAGAATAGGAAAAAGAAAAACAACTACCCACTAAAAAAGATGAGAAAGAGAAAGAACCCTAAGTTGAAAAAGAACATTCAAATGCTGAAAAGGGTGCTGTGAGTTCCCCTCTTGTTTTTGACTTCATAAGAGATATCATCAATGAAGCTAAAGTTGACTAAGCACACCAACAGGCAAGGATGCATCAAGAAGCTCAATTAACTCCACCAAAAATAGAACAAACTGTAGAAGAAGCACATCCAGATAAGGGTAAAGCTACTGACACTGATCCTAAAGCAAAGAAAACTGCTAGTAAAGGCAAGAAAACTATGGCCACCAAGACCAAAACTTTTAGAAGAAGACAGTCTGTAAGACTAGCATTGGCGTCCACCCAATCGTCCTCTAAATCTATAGACCCCAATCTATTCCATTAGACTCTCTATCCCGCTCATTTGCTAAACCTTTCAATATTCATTTTGGCACTAGTGAATCCTCACCTTCATATGATTCATATTAGAACCTTTTAGATGATGACAAAAAAAGGGAGAAAAATAGGAACACAGGAAAATAGGATTAGGAAGTAGACCTGATAGGAATGATGAACTCAATTCTTAAGTTATGCTTTTATTGTCTTTTCTTTGGTATGCATTTTTTGTTTTTTTATGATGAACAATGGTTGTGTAGTTTATATTTTTTGTGATGAGCAATGTTGAACAATGGTTGTGTGGTTTATATGTTTTATGATGGTGTTATGCGCTGAACTATGCTCATATGGCTTATATGGCTTATGCTGTGCTAAGTTTTTTATATTTTTATGTTGAACTTATACTGAATGGTTGAATATTGAATATATACATACATATATGTATATATATGCTCCTGTGTTTGAATGGCTTTATGTTGGATAGTTTTATTAGAGCATATATTTAGGGGAAGTACATACTTAGGGGGAGCAATCCTCAAAATTGCACAAAATATTCTTTTCATTTACAGACATTACACTCTTAATCTAGGGGTGTTTTATCATTATCAAAAAAAGGGGAGAATGTTGACTCCATATGTTTTTTATGATAACAAAACATTCCTCACTCATTAATGTCTAACTTCACTATTTAAGTGTGCAAGATTTAATCTTATACCCCTAACAAAGCTGTTAATTAAAAGCAAGTCAAGGAGCTTACTAAGTTTAATGAAAAGTTAATCAATTAAGAAGGAAAGAGCAAATAATGAATAAAAGAAGAACCCTAGTAACTGATTATCAAGGGACCTTAATTAGCTAAGATATGGCTGTGTGATATGTTGAAGCAAAATAGAAATATGCTAATTGGTTAAGAGGTATGGTTAATCGGTTAGAGCATAAGGTCCTACTATCTTTAAGCACTAAAAACAAGTTTGAAAATATAGCTGACCATTGAAGGTGTTGGTCCCAAATAAATTGCTAGAGGGGAGGTGAATAGACTTTTTAGCTCTCACTAAACTTGATTTTTGATTGGGGATAAATTGAAGGTCAATGATGACAAATTTGATGCAAGATGAAAGAATGATTTAAAAAAGAATGAAAATGAAAAGTAAAACAAACCAGATAATACACAAAGATTTATAGTGGTTCGGTCAAAGACCTACATCCACTACCTTGATTGTTCAACCAAGGATTTTTCAAACCAAATCACTATAAATAGTGGAATTCCCAAGCTCCCACCAAGCTTTTACAATGGCTTTTCACAAGCTCAGCCACAACCTTTAACAATGGTTTTTCCTGGGATCAACCAAAACCCAAAACTAACTTTTCTAGGTTAAGTTAAAACCTACACAACCACTCAAGCAACCCAAGCTTGATTAATCCCCTTACAGTGACTCGCACACTCTAAGTAAACAAGGAGAATAGAAATAAAGATGTACCTATGATCACTAACCTGATCTGAATGACACAAGATGAAGTGCTTAACTCTATTACAAAGATAGAAGTGAAGTGCAAAAAGTATGCAGAGAGTTTTTGCTATTTTTGAGCTTTTTTTTATCTTGGAAGCATCTAATCTTGTTCTTAGCTGTTAGGGAGGGTTTTTATATTTGAAAAACCAACTCTAATGGATGTTTGATAGTTTCTGACCGTTGGGAAACAGTTTAGAGTCAGTTTTAGCCCTTAATTTGTCTTCTAATATTCAAATTCAAATCTTCAGACAGAATGCTCTTAGTCGGCTAACTATACTTATTAGTTGATTAAGTCGTCTCTGTCTCTAAACCCAGTTTCTGGCAGTAAGCTCTTAATTGACTAACTATGCTTCTTAGTTGATTAAGTCATTTCTGTCTCCGAACTCGATTTCTAGTATTAAGCTCTTAGTCAACTAACTATGCTTCTTAGTTGATCAAGTTGTCTTTGACTTTGAACCGGCCATCTTCATTTTTGAGTTTTAGTTGACTAACTCCCTTGATTATCAGACTAAGAGGCTTTTGTTTTATGGCTCAATTATAGCTCCTCATTCTTATGAGTTTTGATATTTTCTTTTTAGTGATTAATTTATTAATGAAATACATTTTTATCCTGCACACTCAAGTAGTAAAGTTAGACATAAATGAGTGGGAATGTTTTATTATCATCAAAACTAATGGAGCAACAATCTCTCCTTTTTTGATGATGACAAAACATTTCTTGATTAACAACACAGTGTCTATTAGTTCCTTTTTGTTCTGTACAAAATGAGGATTTTCTCCCCCTAAGTGTGTGCTCCCCCTTAGAGTATGCATGATTTTATTATTCACTTCAGCAAGTTTTTATCTATCTTTAAAGACAATGACAGGTATAGATTCAACCATTTGACAGAATATTTTATATAGCCTTATAGAACAATCAACTATAGGTGACAAAAATATCATTCACTGTCATCATCATATTTTCAACAAATCATATCCATTCAAAAAATAAATGCCATTAACCATCCAATAGAAATATCATATATCATAAAAGCATAAGCAGCATCCATTTTCATTTTAAAAACAGTTTCCATTCACAATTCAACAGAATAACCATAAAAATAAGTTATCAGCAACCAATTTTCAACCATCAGCATACAAAATAACATAAACAGCCCAATATCGTCAAAGTCAGATTTAGATTCCTAAATTACCTCTAAATCACTTCTACTTTCTCCCTAAAATTCTTCTACTTTCTATCTCCTCTAAGCTTTTTATCATATTTCTCCCCTTTTTGTCATCAGCAAAACAGGGGTGTGCACTAGTTTATGAGGAATCAGAAGGGGTAGACTCATCAGTTCCAAAGTGGACATTGAGGGGTTCAGAAGATGGTATAGGTGATGATCTTTGTGGTAATGAGTCAAGGGAAGATTTGTCTGAAATTTAGAGTGGATCTTGAGTAGAAGACTAGACTGAGGGTTTGGTTTTATCAGCAATTCTGAAAGACTTTCTCTTATTGAGGAATTTTGTCTTTGTTGCCATGGTCTTTCTCCCTTTCCTAGTTGGTTTGGGTTTGTCTTGTGTAGATTCAGCAACTTTCCCTTTCCCTTTACCAGTTTGCTCACTCTTCTTAGAGATGCTGGGTTTTGTGCTTTGCCCTTTGTTTCTTCTCTTTCAACTTCTTCTTCCCTCACCATCTAGTGAAAGACATCCATGATGAGAATTTCCTTAGAGTTTGTGGGAGATGGTTTATCAGGTTGTGCTTCATCATGCTGTGGAGAGTCACCATTGAAGGATCCTATCACTTCAGTACCTTCTTTGGATTCTTCTTGATTTTTAAGTTCAAGGGTAGGTAATTTTCTTGCTGGACCAGATTCTGGTTCATCACCTTCAGCTTAGAAAGTAGGACTTTCAACAGCTTGTCTTGCTGGTGCTGGACTTGGTGTTGCAGAAGTGTCTTCAGTTGTAGGACCAGAAGGTGATTTTTTTTCTTTCATCACATTTTCCAACTCTTCCAACTTATCTTCAATTTTTTGTATCCTTGCAAACTGGACAGTGAGTTTCCCATCAATTCTCATTAGCAAATATAAAATCATTTCATTTAAAATCTGGGAGGAAACGGTCTGAGTAGGGATGGAATGCTCATCCCCTGAAGCAATTTTTGGGGTCTTGACAAACTTTTCTCTTTCTAGCTTACACCCCATTTTTGGCAAACTTCCTCAATAGATTGCTTGATCCTTGCTTTTAACTTGGTCATTCTCATATCTGGAACTCCATATCACCTTTTTCTTTATCAGAGAGGTAATTATGTTCCCATAAGGCAAATTTATCTTGTCAACTTGACATGTTCCTCTTATCCTTTCTATCATGAATCTTCCTAAATTGAAGGGAGTAACATTAAAAGCATGCTCCATCAGCCATATATCTTGAAGGCTTATGTAGCTGAAGCTACCGCTTCTTCCATGAATTGTTGAGGCAATGAAATAATGCAGGATCCTAATTTGAGGGCTTATAATGAAACTGGCACAACTTTTGGATGAATATTTTTCCTTTTTCCCTATGATTATTCCCATAGAGATGAGGGATCTGTTGGTCCCATTAATATGTGCTAGAAGGGGGGTGAATAGCACAATTTGGCTCTTGACAAGATGTGGAACTAATTTTCAGAACTTAAGAAACTAAAAACAGAGTATAAGATGCACAACAATTTAGAGTGGTTCGGTCCAAGACCTACATCCACTACCTTGATTATCCAACCAAGGATTTTCCCAATGATTAGTAAGAATCTGGTGAAATTCATAAGCTTTCACCAAGCTTTTACAATGGCTTTTCGCAGGCTCAGCCAAAACCTTTACACTAGTTTTTCACAGGTTCAACTAAAATCCAAAGTAGTTTTCCATGGCTCAACCACAACCTATAACATTCAAGCTTTCCCAAGCTTGAACAACCCTTTAGAGCGACTCCTTCACTCTAAGTATACAAGAAGAGAAGTTAAAGAAAGTACCTATGATCACAAGTTGATCTGATTGGTACAAGATTGAGTGCTAAATATAATGACAAAAAGTAGGCATTTAAGTGCAGTGAAGCTTTTCTGGTTTTTCTGCTTTCTAAAGCTCAAATCTCATTCAAGGCTTCAAAAAACTTGTTTTTCATTGTTGGAAGACCCTTTTATACTTGGAGATGCAACTCTGATGGCAGTTTGACAGTTTATGGCTGTTAGAAACAGTTGAGGATGAGTTTTAGTCGTTAATCTGTCTTGTAGTGCTTTGGTTCAAATTACAAACAGAGAGCTCTTAATCGACTAACTTGGTTGACTAAGTTGATTCTGTTTTTGGTTTGCATATTCTGGCAGAAGGCACTTAGTCGACTGATTTGGTTGACTAAGTTGGTTCTGTTTCTCAAACTCTTCAGCCCGCCATTTCTCCAATTTGAATTTTTGGTCAATCAATGTTCTTCCTTGTTTAACTAGCAAGCTTCCTCCTTGTTATTTAGTTATATCTTGTTGATTTTATTTCTCTTTTTCTTTCAAGGATACTCTTTGAGGAGTTAAGAAATTAATTTCATATATCAATTTCTTGCATACTCAAGTAAAGGTATTAGACACAAATAAATGGAAATGTTTTATTATCATCAAAAACTAATGGAGCCAACAATCTCCCTTTTTTTGATGATGACAAAACACTCCTTGATTAACAACATAGTGTCATTTTAAATTCTTTTTAGTTTTTTGCAGGAATTGAGGATTGCTCCCCCTAAGTATAAGCTCTCCCTTAGTATGTGCATATTTTGCTTATTTTATTTCAGCCCGTTTTATTCTCCTCATATAGAAAATGATATTGCATATTTAGAGAATATATATGTGCAGCAATATAGAGTGATTTGCATTTAGAATTTTTCAACTGCAAGTTTTGCTAGATTTTTATCTATGTTCCAGTAATTGTCAACAGTCAATTGATTTCAGATTGTGTCTACATCATCCATATTTCAATTGATATGCTATATGCTTCATCTATAACTTATTCTCATCAGACATTATATAAACATCATCTATTCAGCATGTAAATCCATATCAGCATATTAGCAGCAGATTTTGTTTATGACAGTTAAAATATCAAAACATCAGCAGACTTTAGTTTACAGCAGTTAAATATCATAAACATATCAGCAATCATGTTTCACATACATCCACATAAACAACAAAATTAGAGCTGAGTGTTTAAGTGCCACCAAGGCACAAATAACAGTTGATTAAAAAGTATTTCGAAAATGCCCCTAGACTATTTTTTCTTCTTATCTTCTATTTCTCTAATTCATGCTCCCTTGGTTCTGCTTTCTTTCCTTTCCTAGGTTCTTGGTTCCTCTACCCTAACATTTTTATTTTTTAAACATTATTCTCTGGTTCCTGCTCCCCTAGTACCATACTACTCTCCTTTTTTGTCAACATCAAAAGAGGAAGATTTTACTTATCGGATGAAGCAGAGGGTGAGGATTCAGTTCCATAGAAAGGGTTAAGAGGAAACGAAGAGGGTTCTTGGAGAGGAGATTACTTTTTAGGAGAAGATTTTGGAGAAGATTTGTTTGAAACATGAATTGGACTATGAGGAGAAGAGGTTGAAACTGGTTTGGACTTCCCTTCCAATCTGGAAGACTTTCTTCTTTTTGGAAAAGCTGTTTTGGTTGCCATAGTCTTCCTTCCTTTAGTTGGTTGTTTTGCCTTAGTTGGTGGTGCTGTGGTGGCTTTTGGTTTCCCTGTTTTTGCCTTTAGTTTGGGAGTTGAAGTAGGTTTCTTTCAGTTTCTTACATTTGCGCCATACTTCTGAGTTGCTATCTTGACAGTGTCTTTTTCAGCTTGTTCCTCTCTGACCATTTGATGAAAAATGTCCATAATGGAAACTTCCTCTGAATTTGGAGAAAAGTCCTGATGTTTCTCAATTTCTGCACCAGCTACTTTAGTCCCTTGTTTTGAGTCATTTTTGCTTTGAGATTCAGGGGAGGGTGATTTGGCTGGTTGTTCAACTCCTTGTGGGGAGTCCTCAGTTTGCAAAACAGAACTGGCAGACTTGTAGGTAGAGCCTTCAGCTTGAGTGCCAAAACTTGCAAACTTCTCTACTGGTTCTGCTGGACCTTCAGCACCTTGCTGTGCAAGTGCAGTGCTAGATGTGGCAGAATTATCTATACATAGGTTCAGACGCCATGTTTTCCTTCTCCTTTAGCTTGTTTTCCAACTTAGTGATTTTATCTTCCATTTTCTGTAGCTTTACTCCTTGGTTAGTCAGCTTACCATCAATCCTCATAAGTAGATTAAAAAACATCTCATTCAAAAATCTGGAAGGAGCTTCTTTAAGTTGAGCAGACAAACTGTGATCTTTCTTGGGCCAGTTTTGGAGGTTTTAATGAACTTATCTCCATCGAGCACATACCCCATCTTAACTAAGCTACCATAATAAATGGATTGATCTTTGGTTTTCACCAGGTCCATATCATACCTTTTAGCCCATATTCCTTTCTTCTGCACAAGGGATGTAATCACATTCCCATATGACAGATTTACCTTATCAAGTTTGCAAGCACTTGTCATTTTCTCAATCATAAATCTCCCTAAATTTAGAGACACTCTATTAAAAGCATGCTCCATCAGCCAAAGATCGTGAAGGCTGATGTAGCTAAGATTTCCACTCCTCCCTTGAATATTAGTTGCTATAAAGTAATGTAGTATCCTAATTGTGGATTGATCATCAGACCTGAATTACTTTTAGAGGAGTATTTTTCTTTCCTTCCAGTGATGATCTCCCACAGTGAGGACGGATCATATTTTTCTGAAAGTTCAAATTCACCTATTTAACCCTCTATTTCCAATAGGTTTCTTAAATCTCCAGCAGTCACAACAAACTCTTTTCCATTCAAATAGACATTCAAGCCATCTTCTACATAGTCATCAGAATTTACTAATTCTTTTTCTTTTAGAGTAATGCCAGAGTAAAATTCTTTAACCAGACTTGGACTATATGACCTATTTTTAAAGGTGCTGTAACTTTTAAGTTTAAGCTCATCAAAGTACTTAGATAGACTGGTCTGGATTTCTACATTTTCCTTAAAACTCTTCCAATCAATAAACTTTTCGCAGAGATTGGTGCATTTTCTATATTTTTGAATCTATACTCATGCAGCTTATTTCTAAATTTTGAAAAAGAAGAGGAATTGATACCTTTTTGGAGTGAGGGTTCTGTATCTTTCTTCTTGTAAGTTTTTTGCCTTTTTTCCCTTAATTTCTAGGCTATTTCCTTCACTGAAATAGGCACGATTTTCTGTTTCTTCTTCTGACTTTCTATTCCAGTTTCTTCCTTCATTGGCCTTTTTCCTTTCTTCTTCTCTAATACTTCTTTACTCTGAGATGTTCTAGCCATTTTGGTTCTAAAAATTTCTGAAGGTCTAATTCGGTTTTAGAGGCAACTAGGAAGATTTAGGTTTTTGTTTTTAGAGCAACGGGTTACAGAAGAAAGGGAAGAAGAGATTGGCAGCAGTTATTGCTCAGAAAACTTCTCATTTTCCTTTAAGAACTGCCCTACTTTTATTTCTTCATATTTTCAAATCTCCCTCTAAAATTTTGATTATTTACCTTTGGTAGCTCTGGTCTATTTCTCTTTACACCCGGTAAATCAAATTTTTACCACAATTTACTCATATTTCTTTAAACTTACTGAGTCTTATTATTTAAGGATGTCAGACCACTCTCAATTGACTAAGAATTCTTTAGTCGACTGAATGCATTCTGTATTCACTGTGAGAGCCAAAGATTTTCTTATAATTCCTTCACATTGACCATCCCCAAATTTTTTCTAATCTAACAAAATCTATCTTCACTCAGTGGTTTGGTAAAAATGTCTGCTAATTGATGTAGAGTATTCACAAAATCTATTTTTATGTAATTTTTTACTACATGGTCTCTAATAAAATTGTGCCTAATTTCAATGTGCTTTGTCCTAGAATGTTGCATAGGATTTTTTGATATATTGATTGCACTTGTGTTATCACAGTATATTGGTACATTATGCATAATTATTCCATAGTCTTTTAATTGTTGCTTGATCTAAAGGATTTGTCCACAACAACTATGTCACAGCCCAAATACCGGGCCATGACTGGGGCATGGGCCTAATGGGTATAGCCCACTAAGCCCAAGCAAGCCTATTTATGCAATTCTGATTATCATTCCCATCCATCATCTTTAAAATGAAGTGCCGTAACTTTCAAAAGTAAATGTTCCAGTAATATTTTATAACAACTGAATATTCGTATTTATATTATATCAAAGTACTATCATCATCAATAGTACCTATACATGACTCTTAGTAGTTTACATTACATATACATGTTCACAAGTAATAGACTCGAGACCGTCAGCTGAGTGACTCTAGGTGAAGATACAGCTACTGAGATGCCATAGTACCTACCAAGAAAGCGAGCATACGTGTGCAACTCAATCTAGGTCCCAACTGCCTCCAAATCTGAAAACATGAATTTTAAAAACGTGAGTATAAAACTCAATGAGTGAACATAAGAGGGGAACAAGCAATCAATAGGAAGAATTTGGAAATCATGATGCACTTGTTTCAAAAACAATGCAATTGATTTAATTTCTTACTAAAAACCCCTCATTTCAAACTTTGATTAATAACCTCATAGTGTTGCAACAACCCATGATCAATCCATGAAGTTAAATGGGTGAAAAATATGTCAAAAACCGAATAGGGTCGCATGTAGGACAAAATGTTTCTTGCTGCAGCGAGAAACAATACTAGTTTGCATATGTTTTAGTTTATCTAAAATATCTCCCGATACAGAAGTCCAATTGACCTGATTTTTGAACCATTAGAAAGCTAAGAGTCAGGGCTACAACTTTGATGTTTACCACTTTTCCAGTTCGGAGGGAAGGTGGTCAAAATCTTCATCAAAGTGAAAGCACTACATCAGAACTCGAGAGTTTTTTGCTGCAGCGAGATTTATTTTCGCTGCAGCGAGTTTTCTACTACCAAAACAAAATGTTTCTCGCTGCAGCGAGAAAGCATTCTCGCTGCTACAAGAAGCAAGGCACCTAAGTGAAAAAGGGGCCTCCTTTGCACAAAAAGTCCATTTGGTGCTGCAATAAAGATCAATTTGCAAGAAAATGAGAATTTCTCAAGATTCATCATGCCAAATTTCACATGCATTATAACCATATACCATTACTCATAAACTTCCTATAACACACATATTTACATATGTATATATATATATATACCCATCATCATCATACACACCATCTCATCATCATCAGCTCATGTGCACTCCTTACTTGCACATGGCTGGGTCATCACCGGTTTATGCGCACTCCCTACTCACACATAACCTGGTGATCATCGGCTTATGCGTACTCCCTACTCGCACATGCCGAGTCAATATCATTACACAACAATATATTCATATGTATATATATATATCAACATAATGTAGCAATATATGAATCCATAATAGCCACATATCATAACACAAAGATAATTTATCAATGGCTTGTTCCCAAGGCACCGATTCTTAAGAAAAGTTTGATAAAATCATTTAATGTCTTGTGCAAGCACATTCACATTCCCAAAAATACTTTGAAATGCAAGTTCACTCATCGGTCTTGTTGTTTCTTTTGCTTGACTCTAACCTCAACTAATACTCCAAATGGACATGTGAGGCCTTGTTGGAACCTATACAAACACAACATCACAACCAATCCAATTTACATTAATGTCACTCCAAAAGATAGTTTCTAATTCAAATTCTACTAGTCATTCCTAATTGGCTTTCAACTATATCAAATGGCTATTCCTTGCACTACTATAATCACACTAAAAATGAGTAAACAACTCAACAATAAAACAGCTCATAATCTCAATTACTAGCCATTATCAACAACTTAAAACTAAGTCTAGTTCATCACTCACCTTAGGGTTTCTTTGTAGTTGAATTCTCTTCCAATAGCTTCCAAACAAATGTGAAAAATCTCTCTTTCTCTCTCTAAAACCTCTAGCTAGTGAAAAAAAGTGCTGAATAAGGACTTTTTGAGGGTTTTAAAGTGAAAGAGTGAAAGAGCATAAGGGTTCTAGTCAAAATGGCACAAAGGTATGAAAATTAGAGCTAGAGAGAGAAAGTTGTGAAAGTTTCATATCAAGCTTCCATGGAGGATGGAAGCAATGTGAGATAGAAGAAGAAGAAGGAAAAGAAGTTGCTGGAAGAAAAAGATATTTACAGCTCAAGCTTATCCATTCCACTTGAAATTACGAAAATGCCCTTAGCACATTAATTTGTTCTCCTTCAATCCTTGGTGCAATCTTTTTACTCTTTTGATACTAAAACAAGTCCATAATGGTTCAGACATGCTCGGGTTTACGAAACTAAAAAATTTTGACCTGAGGTGAAAAATGACCATTTTGCCCTTGTGGTTAAAATTATTGAAACTTCTAGTTTTTTTTCGTGTTTTCATCATTAAACATCATTTATTCGGTCTTATGCCTATTTAGACCTTAAAATATCATAAAACCTTCTTCTGGGAGCTTTTTAGAGGAAATGACGAAACTACCCCTAGCTCGGTTTATTACGCCTATGCCTCATTATGAGCTTATAGGGGTTGAGGTCTCACAAAGTACCTAATGAAATATATTCAATTTTTGCTGTATATAGTGCTACTGAGTTTTGCTTCTTGTTGGACCAAGACACAAGCATCCTTCCTAAAAATTGGCATGTTCCACTAGTGCTTTTCCTATCAATTTTGTTGCAAGCAAAGTCAGCATCTAAATATCCAACTAAGTTAAGAGTTGAGTTTCTAGAGTACCATATTCCTAATTCTTGAGTGTCTATGAGGTATCTAAAAATTCTCTTAACAACTGTTAGGTGTGATTCTTTAGGCTGTGATTGAAATATAGCACATAAGCACACACAAAACTGAATATCTGGTCTACTTGCTGTTAAGTAAAGAAGAGAGCCGATCATACCTCTATAGAGCTTTTGATCTACATCTTTACCTTTTTCATCTAAATCGAGTTTGGTGGATGAACTCATTGGTGTGGAAATTGATTTCAACTTTAGCATATCGAATTTCTTGAGCATATCATAAGTATATCTTTCTTGGTTGATGAAGATTCCTTCCTCATTTGTTTGATTTGAAAACCAAGGAAGTACTTCAACTCTCCCATCATGCTCATCTCAAATTCACCCTGCATTTCCTTTGCAAAGTTCTTGCATAGAGCTTCATTAGTTGCACCAAATCTAATATCATCCACATATATTTGCACAACAATTAAATCATTTAGATATCTCTTAATGAACAATGTAGTATCGATGCTACCTGTCAAGCCCGACCTTATAAATTACTTGCCATGTCCTTTATGTGATTGACAATATGCTTGCATACTTGGAAAGCACCGAAAAATCATCAAAAGTCGTTATTGTACCAAATGGTACTATTAAGTTGAATTAAGCCTCGAACTAGTCTAAATAGAGATCTTAAGATGAAATTGAGAATTTTAAAACCTCAGAATGACTTAAAATGATGATTTGGAGTTCGAAGGTTGAATTGGAGTCAATTTGGAATTTTCATGTTCTAGGGGTAAAATGGTAATTTTATCACTCGAGGACAAAATGGGAATTTTTAGAAAAGATTTTGATCACATTTGACTCATTGGAGTATGATTTGAGTTTGGGAGGTGAAAAGTTTAAATTCTGACATTTTTGGAGTCTTAGGGGCAAAACGGTAATTTTACGAGTTTATGAGGGCAAAGTTGGAATTTTACACCACCTAACACTTGTCATGCCCATGGATTTCAGCCATTAACATTTTACATTGTGGATAATTGAAACATTTTATGTGGTGGAGGGAAATTGCTTAATGGATAAGTATTACACATGGACCAATGGAAACATGCCATGTGTCAAGCTTGGATTATTCTAGAATTTCCTTGTAAAATCTATTTAAAACTCTCTTAGTCTCACCCATATGGCCGGCCAAAGCATGAAGTGAAGAGAAAAGGAAAGAACACAAATCCTAGGTGGGAAAATTAAAGAAAAAGTGTGGGATTTCAAGGGATTAAGCTAATAAAGGTAAAATTTTGTGATTTTATCTTGTGATTTACACTACCCATGCTTTCTTTTTCATTTTCCATGCTTAGAACTCAAGTTTGCATGATCAACCCATGCTGGCCAAATTTGAGAGGATATGTTTTGAGCATTGATTTTGCTAGATTTCAAGCTAATTAAGTGTTTTTGGATGTTTGGTAATGGAAAGTATGAAAATCTAGCAAGGAATCACTTTGTTCTTCACAAACCCACAAGAGGCCGAATTTTCTAGGGAGGATATTGAGGCTGAAATTGATGATATTTCATGATATTTTGGTGGTATTTAATGATTGGTGAGGCTAGAAATTTAATGGGAAATGAAAATTTGAATTTTTACCTAATGTATAAACATGTGCGATTTATGGTTCGAACTGATAAATTGAATCATATTCACAGTCATTGAGGTATTTTAAGTATAATTGGAGTGTAGAAAGTGAAAGAAATCGATTTGGAGGTTTTAGCCAATTATATCGAGAATAGTGTGAATTAGGTCGAATACCGTATTTAAACGGCTATTCAAACATTTTGCATCACATTTCGTGCATTCATATAGATTTATAGAGCTTGAAATAGTTTATGATAAATTGACACAATTTATTAAAATTCGTGTCAAGTATGATGTATAGGTGGTGAGCCCTCTAACAAGGGTAAAGAGATTATGCTCAAAGACCGAGAATAAGAGTATATCGAACTCCTAGTACTGTGAGTAACCTTACTATCGTCTTAATTATCTAAAGTGATTTTTATCTGATTTTGTGAATTTCATGGAAAATGAATTAAATGATTAATTTTTCGATTTTATAAACCAAATGTGATTTAATGAAATGATTTCATAAAATTGTTTTAAAATTGAATAATGGCTTTGAAAATTGAGTAGTTGGAGACCATTTGATGTATTGTGAATTTATGGTTCTAATTGATTGGCTTATGACAATATTGGCATGAATGGCTGAATTGGTATTTGTGTTGAAATGTATGAAATGTTGTTTGCCTTGATAGGTTGGATAATGATAAAATTGCCATGTCATGCTGTTGCAAATTTTATTGTATGGTGGGTTTAGCTTGCAGCAGTGGGCTAATTTTGTGGACTAGCCTATTAGAGGGGCATGGAACCTGGTCATATTCTTACCTCGGTTAGAGAGGCGAGTAGGGTAACTCCTAAGGTATAACTTTTAGAGTTCACTTCACGCCAAACCACCACGTGAGGGCGAACTCAGCCAACGCCAAGGAATGGCTATATTTTCAAAATAAAAAAAACATGATTTATGAGTACATAACTTTTAATAGCCTTGGCGGACTCAGTTTGGGATAGCCCGTGGCCAAGGTATCCCTGATGACTGAGTATGATGATGATTTTGGCACGAGCTAAAGTTTTAAGAAATTCATAAGCCATGTTAATTGCTCGATTTATATGAATTGATTTTATTTAGTCAAAACAAGTTGAAAGGTGATGAATTTCAGTATGTTAAACTGTTTTATTTGTCTCCATTTACTCAACTTTAGATGGTTTAGATGGTATTTGTTTACTCACTGGGATTTTATAATCTCACCACCCTCATTTTCAACCATTTCAGGCCCGAGGTAGCCTGTGGATAGCAGATATCGTCAAGGATTATAGTCTGCTTTACTACTCCAAAAACTGTAAGTTTACTGCCTTTGTGCCCTTTTGTTCCTTATGGGCCCACAAGTCAATGTAAAGTAAATTTCATATCCCGGTTATCTGTATTATAGTACGTAAGAATTTATTTAGCTTTTACATTACAAAAATTATTTACCGATGACTCTATAAATATTGTTTTACAAGAAATTAGAATATTTTATTGAATATTTTTATTTTATTCAAATCGTTGCAATATCAATTTTAATAAATGTTTTAGACACCCAAATTTATTTTAAATCATGAAATATGTGTTTTCCACTCATCTACTACATCTTTAGTCGGGTTCGAAAAATTTTGAGGAATAATGATGAAAACGCCCCTATGAGGCGAAAATTATTTTTCCATGATTTTGAAAGGGAAAAAGCTTAAAATTCTTTAAAACAAGGTTTGGCGATGATTACTCATAGGGGAGATGAAAAAAATGGTACTAAAGCCTTACGGGGTTCCGGTTCGCACTTCGGGTAACGAATGTTTATCGGGACGTCGCGACTGTTGTCACGAGCTCGAGGGGAGTACCAGGTCGTGACACTACCTTTATCATATCCTTTTTCAACTAGAAATTTTGAAAGCCTCTCATACCAAGCTCTAGGAGCTTGTTTCAATCCATACAATGCTTTGTGAAGCTTAAAAACATGATTAGATTTTTCAAAATCTTCAAAACCAGGTGGTTGTTCAACAAAAACTTCCTTTTGAATTAATCCATTTAAGAATGCACTTTTTACATCCATTTGGTACAACTTAAAATTCATGAAGTATGCAAAAGCTAGCAACAACCTTATGGCTTCAATCCTAGCTGCGGGAGCAAAGGTTTCATCATAATCTATTCCTTCTTCTTGGTTGTATCCTTTTGCTACCAACCTAACTTTGTTTCTAACTACATTTCCTTGCTCATCTACTTTATTTCTAAATACCCATTTAGTACCAACAATAGGATGATTTGAAGGTCTAGGTACTAATGACCATACATGATTCCTAGTGAATTGATCAAATTCTTCTTGCATGGCCATTATCCAACTTTCCTCCTTTTCAGCTTCTTCAAAGTTTTTAGGTTCAATTTGAGATATAAAAGCTGAAAACTCACAAGTTTCTCTAGTTGCTTTTCTAGTTCTAACTCCTTGTGAAATGTCACCTATTATTTGATCTTGTGGGTGATCTCTTACAAATCTCCAACTCTTTGGTAGATCATCATGCTGATTTTTGCTCTTTGCAAATTCCTAGAAATGGAGTTTCATTTGCTCTTTTAGATGAGCTTTCTTCATTATTTTTATTGTTCTCTAAGCTCATTTCCTCCATTTGTTTTTCTAGGATTTTTATATCATCATCATCATCATGAACTTCTTTTTGTAATGCATTTGACTCATCAAAAACTACATGGACTGATTCTTCAACGGTTAGGGTCCTTTTGTTAAAAACTCTATTGGCCTTTGAGTTTAATGCATATCCTAAAAATATTACTTCATCATTCTTTGCATTAAACTTCCCTAGGGGCTGTTTTCCATAGTTCAATACAAAGCATTTACAGCGAAAACTCCTAAGGTGAGAAATATTTGGTTTCCTACCTTTGTAAAGTTCATATGGAGTCTTTGAAATCAAGGGTCTTATTGAGACTCTATTAAGGATATAAGATACTGTATTTACTGCCTCAGCCCAAAGTTATTTAGGTAGGTTGTTCTCACATAACATGGTCCTAGCCATTTCTTTTAATGGTCTATTTTTCCTCTCTACAACTCCATTTTGATGGGGTGTTCTAGGTGCAGAAAAATTATGATCCAACCCCTTTTCATTGCAAAATTTTTCAAACTCGTCATTCTCAAATTCTCTTCCATGATCACTCCTTATGCTAACTATGGCTAGTCCTTTTTCATTTTCTACTTTCTTACAATAACTTAAGAATGCTTGTAGAGCATCATTTTTATGAGCAAGGAAGTATACCCAAGTATATCTAGAGTAGTCATCAACTATTACAAGGCCATAAGATTTGCCTCATAAGCTAATTGTGCTTATTGGACCAAATAGATCAATGTGCAACAATTCAAGAGGTGTAGATGTTGACACTATTTTCTTGGTCTTAAAGGATGTTCTAACTTGTTTTCCTAATTGGCAAGCATCACATATCTTATCTTTTTCAAATTTCAATTCTGACAGTCCAGCAACAAGATTTTTCTTTATTAATTTAGACATAGTATGCATGCTCACATGTCCTAATCTCCTATGCCATAACCAGCTATCATTCACAGCATTTGCAACAAGACATACTTCACTATTCACATCAAGGTCTTCAAGAAAAATTACATACATGTTCTTCAACCTTTTTCCTATAAATGAGATTTTATTTGTACTCATATCAATCACTTCACACTTAGTTGTATCAAAACATATTTTAAATCCTTTATCACATAATTGACTAATACTTAGTAGATTATGCTTTAAGCCTTTAACTAGCAACACATGACTAATTTGAGTTTGGGAACTCTTACCAACCGTACCTATACCATGGATTCTGCCTTTTGAATCATCTCCAAAGGATACGATTCCTCCATTTCTCTTATCCAACTGAGCAAATAGTATTTCATGTCTTGTCATGTGCCATGAACAGCCACTATCCAAGTACCAAGGTTGTTTTTTCTTGAGTTGAGCTCTTAAACATGTCTCTTTTAAGTCCAACTCAACCTACAAAACATAATTTCAGTTTTTCTTTATAGGTACCCATACTTTGATGGGTCCTTAAGTGTTAGTTGTAGCAAGGATCCCTTAAGAACCCAAATTTTCTTAACTTTTTACACTTTTCTTTTCTTAAAATAGTCATATGACAAATGACCGTGTTTACCACAATTATAACATCTAGGTAATGCTTTAGCTGAACATTTATTGTGGTATGCATCTCTTTTTGAAGATTCATTTTTTCAACATTTAAGAGATGTGTTTTCAACAAGAGTTATTTGCAAGGCTTCAGACTTGTTTTCCAGCTCTTGTTTTAAAAACTCAAAGTCTGTCTTTGAGTGTTCTAACTCAATTTGCAAAATATTTCTTTGCTCAAAAACAAAAGTGAAGTCTTGTTTGATTTGTTCCAAATTATTTTCAAGTAATGCAGCCTTTTTTTTCAATGATTTGTATTTTGAAAAATTTTTTTCAAATTCATCTTAAAGGCATTCATATTCATCTTGTAAATCATCATAAGAATTAATGCAGAGGGATGAGAGTACCTCTGTTTCATCCTCTTGTGCCATTAAACAGATGTTTGCTCCTTCCTCAGATTTTTCATCATCAGTTTCAAAGCTTGATGTGTCGCTGTCTGACCATGTAGTAGCCACCATTGCTTTTTTGGATCTCTTACTTTTCTTGGGGGTTTCATCTTTCAGCAATGGACATTCAGACTTGAAGTGACCAGGTTTCTTGTATTCGTAGCAGATCATCTCCTCCTTTTTATTGGAGTCATTTTTGTTCCTTATTTTTCATGAAGGACCTTAGTCTTTCCTTAAACCTCTTCTAGTTAGCCTTCGATTTCTTCTGCTCATTAGTTTTCTGAATTTTCTTACAACTAGAGCTAAATCTTTATCATTAGCACAGACAAGCTCTTCCAGCTTTTCTTCAAGAATGTTGGCTTTAACTGCAATGTGTTTTTTCTTTTCCTTTGCTTCCCTTTGGTCTTTTTCTTCTTCTTCCTTAAGCTCCAGCTCATGAGTGAGAAGAGAACCACATATCTCATCAAGAGTGATGATGTTCAGATCTTTAGCCTCTCTAATGGTAGTCACTTTTGGTTTTCAGGATTTTGGTAGACATTTAAGCAGTCTCTTAACTAATTCATGTTCAGGGATAGGCTTGCCTAATGTTTGTAAACCTATCAAACATGCTGGTGATGTCTTCACCAGGCTCCATTTTGAACATTTCATAACTATGTGTTAAGAGAGCAATTTTGGACTCTTTTACTTGAGAAGTCCCTTCATGGATTATTCTAAGTTTTTTCCACACTTGTTTAGCTGTTGTACAGCTTGAGACTTTGTTAAATTCAGTGGGAGTCAAGGCACAATGTAATGTGTTGATGGCCTTAAAGTTTATTTGAACTTTCTTAGTTTTAGCCTCAGTCCATTCATACCTTGGCTTGGGCATCAACTCATTTGTTACTACATTCACGGTTGAGGGCATAAAGGGTCCATCAGTTATGACGTCCCACATTTCATAATTTATGGCTCTAATATAGATTGACATTCTAGTGCTCCAATAAGGGTAATTAGAGCCATCATACAGAGGTGGTCTGTTTGTTGATTGTCCCTTAGCAACTACGATTTTCTATTGAGCCATTTGGATCTTCTCAAAGGATGTTAAGCCTTAAAAACAGGGAACTAGCTCTAATACCAATTGTTGGTCTCATTAAAATGTGCTAGAGGGGGGGTGAATAGCACAGTTTGGCTCTTGACAAGATATGGAACTAATTTCTAGAACTTAAGAAAGTAAAAACAGAGTATAAGATGCACAACAATTTAGAGTGGTTTGGTCCAAGACCTACATCCACTACCTTGATTATCCAACCAAGGATTTTTTCAACGATTCACTAAGAATCCGGTGAAATTAACAAGCTTTCACGAAGCTTTTACAATGGCTTTTCACAAGCTCAGCCAAAATCTTTACACTAGTTTTTACGGGCTCAACTAAAACCCAAAGTGGTTTTGCAAGGCTCAACCACAACCTATAACATTCAAGTTTTCCCAAGCTTGAACAACCCCTTAGAGTGACTCCCTCACTCTAAGTATACAAGAAGAGAAGTTAAAGAAAGTACCTATGATCACAAGTTGATCTGATTGGTACAAGATTGAGTGCTAAATATAATGACAAAGAGTAGGCGTTCAAATGCAGACAAGTGCAGTGAAGCTTTTTTGGTTTTTCTTCATTGTAAAGCTTAAATCTCATTCAAGGCTTCAAAAAACTTGTTTCTCATTGTTGGAAGACCCTTTTATACTTGGAGATGAAACTCTGATGGTAGTTTGACAGTTTATGGTCGTTGGAAACAGTTGAGGATGAGTTCTAGCCGTTAATCTGTCTTGTAGTGCTCTGGTTCAAATTGCAGACAGAGAGCTCTTAGTCGACTAACTTGGTTGACTAAGTTGATTCTGTTTCTAGTTTGCAAATTTTGGCAGAAAGCACTTAGTCGATTGACTTGGTTGACTAAGTTGGTTTTATTTCTCAAACTCTTTAGCCTGCCATTGCTCCAATTTGAATTTTTGGTCAACCAATGTTCTTCCTTGTTTAACCAGCAAGCTTCCTCCTTGTTATTTAGTTACATCTTGTTGATTTTATTCCTCTTTTTCTTTCAAAGATACTCTTTGAAGAGTTAAGAAATTAATTTCATTTATTAATTTCCTACACACTCAAGTAAAGGTATTAGACACAAATAAATGAAAATGTTTTATTATCATCAAAAACTAATGGAGCCAACAGGATCATAATCTTCAGGGATTTCACATTCTCCCTTTTCACACTCAACTTTGAGCAGACTTCCCAAATCTGTGGTAGTGACCACAAACTCCTTTCCATTTAGGAACACGTTCAGACCATCATTAACAAAATTCTCAGGTTCTTCAAGTTCCTTTTCATCTAGTGCAATGCTAGTATAGAATTCCTTCACAAGGCCAGCATTATAGGTTCTGTTCTTAAAAATGCTCAATTTCTTCAATTTTATCTCTTCAAAATAATCTGATAAACCCTCTTTAATTTCTAGAACCTCATTAAAGCTGTCCCAGTCAATATATTTCCCACATGAAATGGGTGCATTCTCTATCGTCCTAAATCTATCCTCATGGATTTTATTTCTAAATTTGGTGGATGGAAGATTACCTTTTCAGGGATTTTTTTTCCTTCTTTTTTTTTCTGATTTTTGTTCTTTTTTTCTCTGTTTCTTCCTAATTTTCTCTGTCACTGAAGTTGACTCATCCTTCTTCCTCTTCTTTTGAATTTTGGATGGTGGACTCTCCTACATGGGTCGTTTTCCTTTCTTCTTTTCCAAAACATTACTAGGTAATATGGATTTGGCCATTGATTTTGAGCAGTTTCAAACTTAAGGTTTTGAGAGTTTGAGAAGAAGAGGGTTTTGATTTTGAGAAGTGTGGGTTTTGATGTTAGAGAATAAAGGGAGAGGGTGAAAAGTTAAGAGTGGTTTTTCTTCTTTAAAAATCGTCAAACTTCTCCTTTTAAATGCTATCAGTTGCCCCTATTTTCAAAATTCAAAAATTTACCTCTCTTTTTATTTTTAGTTTAGCAGTTTTTCCTTAAATTTTATCATTTTTATTTCAATTTCTTAACTAAGTTTCGCTCTTATTCGACTAAGTCTATTAACAAAAAGAAATAGAATGCTCTTAGTTGGTTAAGTGATTCTCTTAATCAACTAAGTACCTACTGTCTTATGAATGAGAAAGCTCATAAATTTTCCTAAAGCTCATGTACATTAACCATTCCTAGATTTCTCCTAATTTCACATAATCTTTCCTTATTTAGGGGCTTGGTGAATATATCAGCTAATTGTTGCAAAGTGTTAACAAACTCAATCTTAATGTCTCTTTTAATCACATGGTCTCTAATAAACTGATGTCTAATTTCAATATGTTTGGTCTTAGAGTGCTGAACCAGATTTTTGAGATGTTTATGGCACTTATGTTATCACAGAATATTGGTACATTATGCATGGTTACTCCAAAGTCTTTTAACTGTTGTTTAATCCATAAAATCTGAGCACAGCAGCTACCTAAGGAGATGTATTCATCTTTTGCTGTTGAAAGTGCAACCAAGTTTTGTTTCTTACTTAACCAAGATACAAGCATATTTCCTATAAGCTGACAAGTGCTACTAGTACTTTTTCTATTTGTTTTACTTCTTGCAAAGTCAGCATCAGAATATCCAATAAAATCAAAAGATGATCCTCTTGGATACCATAATCCTAGACTTTATGTGTCCAATATGTACCTAAAGATTCTTTTTACTGCAGTTAAGTGTGACTCTTTAGGTTGTGATTGAAACCATGCACACAAGCATACACTAAATTGAATATCAGGCCTGCTAGTAGTTAAGTAAAGAAAAGATCCAATCATACCTCCATAAAGCTTTTAATCAACACTCTTTTCTTTTTCATCTTTATCAAGCCTGGTAGAAGGACTCATTGGAGTGCTGATTGGCTTCAGCTTCATTACATCAAACTTTTTCAGCATGTCCTGAATATATCTTTCTTGATTGATAAAGATACCATCCTCGCATTGTTTGATTTGAAGGCCAAGAAAGAATTTCAGTTCACCCATCATGCTCATTTCGAACTCATCTTGCATTTCTTCAGCAAAGTTCTTGCACAAAAACTCATTAATAGCACCAAATACAATATCATCCACATAAATTTGAACAACAATTAAATCATTCAAGTATTTCTTAATTAATAGTGTTGTATCAATGCTTCCTCTAATATACCCTTTTTCAACTAAGAACTTTGAAAGCCTTTCATACCAAGCTCTAGGAGCTTGTTTTAATCCATATAAGGCCTTATGTATGTTGAAAACATAATTAGGTTTTTCAAAGTCCTCAAATCCAGGGGGTTGTTTGACATAGACTTCTTCTTGAATAAGACCATTTAAAAATGCACTTTTCACATCCATTTGAAATAATTTGAAGTTCATGAAACATGCAAATGCAAGCAATAATCTTATGGCTTCTATTCTAGCAATAGGAGCAAATGTTTCATCATAGTCAATGCCTTATTCTTGGTTATATCCTTGAGCCACTAACCTAGCTTTGTTTCTAATAACATTACCTTGCTCATCTACCTTATTTCTGAACCCCACTTTGTGCCAACAATTGGGTGATTGAATGGCCTAGAAACCAATGTCCATACACGGTTTCTTTCAAATTGTTCAAGTTCTTCTTGCATGGCCAATATCCAGCTTACTTCTTTTTCTGCCTCTTCAAAAATTTTAAGCTCGATTTGTGAGATAAAAGTTGTGAATTCACATGTTTCTCTAATTCCTCTTCTGGTTTTGACTTTTTGTGAAATATCACCAATGATCTACTCTTGTGGATGATCTTTGATATACTTCCAGCTCTTTGGAAGATCATTGTGTTGACTTTTAATCTTTTACAGAGTTTCTAAGGATGGAGGTTCTGCTTCTCTTCCGAGGGAGTTTTCTTCACTATTTTTCTTGTTTTCTAGACTCATTTCTTCCATTTGTCTTTCAAAGTCCTCTACATCATTTTCATCAGCAAGAACTTCCTTTTGCAAGGCATTAGATTAATCAAAAACTACATGGATAGACTCTTCAACTGTTAAGGTTCTTTTGTTAAAAACTCTATAAGCCTTTGAGTTTAATGCATATCCTAAAAATATTTCCTCATCACTCTCAGCATCAAACTTTCCAAGAGAATGTTTTCCATTGTTTAATACAAAGGATTTATAGCCAAAACTTCTAAAATGAGATATGTTTGGTTTTCTACCTTTGTACAATTCATAGGGGGTTTTAGAAATCATGGCCCTTATAGAAACTCTATTAAGAATGTAGGCTACTGTGTTGATAGCTTATGCCCAAAAGTACTTTGGTAGATTGTTTTCACAAAGCATGGTTCTAGCCATTTCTCTTAAAGTTCGATTATTCCTTTCTACAACCCCATTTTGTTAAGGTGTTCTAGGTGCAGAAAAGTTGTGATCTAATCCCTTTTCATTACAAAAATTTTCAAAATCATCTCTTTCAAACTTGTAACACCCCTCTCATTTAAAGAAGTAGGTAAGGGTCAACAGGTGGAGAAAAAAGGAAAGGAAAAACACAAAATAGGAGAGAAAAGAAAAAAGAAAAAAAAAAGAAGAAAAGGGGGGGCCTGTTAAAAAAAAAAGATAAAGAAGAAAAAAGAGAGAAGAAGAAAAGTCAAGTTGCCAAAAAAGGAGAAAAGACAAGAAAGAAAGAGAAGGAAGAAAGTGGCGGACCCGAGGGAGAGAAAGGAGAGAGGGGGAACGGCGTCTCAGGAAGAAGAAAAAAAAAAGAGAAAGAGAAGAAGAAATGGAAAGGGAGCATGGCGACGAGGAGAAGAAGGAGAGGGAAGAAAGAAGAAAAAGAAAAAAAAAGGAGTAGTGGCAGAGGAGAAGAAGGAGAGAGAAGAAAGAAGAAAGAAAAAGCAAAAGAAGGAGAGAAAGAGCAACTACAGAGGAGAAGAAAGAAAGGGAAGAAAGAAGAAAGAAAAAAAAAAGGAAAGAAGGAAGAACGGCAGAGAAGAAGAAATGGAGGGAAGAAAGAAAAAAAAAAGAATAGCTAGATACATACACGAACTAATAGTGAAGTAGCGTCCCGCTATTGTGACGTGAGTGGGTGCTAAATTTTAAAACTATATTCCTATAACATATTATATATGTTACACTTCATAGTTGACGAAATTGTGGATAGCATGAGTTGGTAGAAAACCTTAGGTTGTTTGTGTTTGTGACAAGGATTTTAAATCTGTTTTTTTATATATATCTACATGCTATTAAATACGGGGAAACAAACTTTTGATTGGCTTTTCACTTCAAAATCATACCTTGCAAGTTTGTGTGATATTTAGGCCAATGGCTTTTTATATTGACTCATGGAATTTGATGATAAAATATACACAACATTAATTTGTGATTATATTGTTTACAAACTATTATGTTTTGCAAATGCATTAAAAGGACAATGATTTTCATTTGAATGTGATTAAGATATGCTAGATAGGACCTGTTACTACACCAGGTCAAGTGTGGTCTTTGTGCACAAAGTTATAATTGTCGATTATTGATATTTGATTTAAAAAAGGGGACTTGAAGCCTCGATTTATATATGGTGACGTGGGTAGTTCCCACGAGTAGGTAAAGGGGGACCTGAAGCGCCGATTTATGTATGGTGGCATAGGTAGTTCCCACGAGTAGGTAAAAGGGGACCTGAAGCCCTGATTTATGTATGGTGTTGTGAATAGTTCCCACAAGTAGATAAAAGGGGGACCTAAAGCCCCGATTTATGTATGGTGGTGTGGAGAGTTCCCACGAGTAGGTAAAAAGGGAGACCTGAAGCCCCGATTCATTTGGTGGCGTGGGTAATTCCCACGAGTAGGTGATGATGTCGAAAAAGTAAGCCTAAGGGCTATATTAATCCTATCCGAAGATGATGCTTCCTTGTGGATTTTTATTTTACTATGCATGGCATTAACATTTGAAAATTTTTATTTAATGGCAGGTGAAATTTGCCTATTCATTGGTGATCAAATAATTCACCTTTTTATATTTATGAATTTTTATTTTTCATTTGTCATTGAATTTAATGTTGACTGGATGTCAGGGTTGAAAGATTTTCTAGCATCCTAAATACAAGTGTTTTCATACATGTTTACTTGAGAATTATTATTTTTGAAAATTGCAAGGTATAAAAACAAAACCTCTCAGTTTTATGGAATGTATTTTCTACGCTTACTCTTGAGTTTACAAACATTCCACCTTTATGTTTGTTTCCCCTCTTCACCTGCTCACGGGGTCGATGATGATCACTAAGTCTATGAGACTCACACCCCTCTTATTTTCCCTTTTTGCATATAGAGATCAGTCTAACGTGTAACCATCGGTGTATACGGACTATCGCAGAGTAGGTAAAGGCATCTCCTAACCCCGCTTCGAGTCGCTCCGCTGTTTAGGGTTGTGTCAGAACAAAATTTGCTAGATGTTGAAAAATGTTGTTAACTTATAAACGTGAATAGTTATTATTTTGAATGGAGTAGATAGTAATTTAATTATTAATAATTGCTTACGCTCTTAATTATATGTATTTAATGAATCTAGCGGAAGTCTTGAATAAGGCTTGTTCGGGACTTAGCAAAAATTTCTCGAAAGTCTCGAACGCCGGTAGCGACTAAGGAAAGGGTCGTTACAAAACTCACCTCCATAATTACTACGAATATAAACAATGACAAGTCCTTTTTCATTCTGAACCTTCTTACAATGATTTGCAAATGTAGGTAATGCATCATTTTTATGAGCCAGGAAGTAGACCCAAGTGTACCTAGAGTAGTTATCAATTATCACAAAACTATATGATTTACCTCTTAGACTAGTTATGTTGATTGGACCAAATAAATCAATATGTAGCAATTCAAGAGGTCTAGAAGTTGAAATAATCTTCTCGGTTTTGAAAGGAAGTTCTAACTTGTTTACCTAATTGACAAGTATCACAAATTTGATCATTCTCAAATTTAAGTTCAGGCAATCCTATAACCAGACTTTTTCTCATCAATTTTGAGATGGTATGCATGCTTACATGTCCAAGTCTTTTATGCCATAACTAGCTATCATTTTCATCATTTTCCATAAGACATGTTTCACAATTTAATTCAAGATCTTCAAAAAATATGACATACATGTTTTTTATTCTTTTTCCTATGAATGAAATTTTGTTAGTACTAATATCTATGACTTCACATTTATGTGAATCAAAACATACCTTAAACCCTTTGTCACATAGTTGACTGATGCTTAAGAGATTATGCTTTAATCGTTTAACAAACAGCACATGATTAATTTGGGCATGAGAGTTCTTACCAATAGTTCCTATACAATAAATTCTGCCTTTTGAATCATCTCTAAAAGATTCAGTACCTCCCTTTTTCTTGTCTAGCTGAGCAAACGACATTTCATTTCAAGTCATATGTCTTGAGCAGCCACTATCCATGTACCATGGTTGTTTCTTTTTCAGTTGAGCTCTTGAACATATGTCTTCTCGGTTTGGCTCAACCTGCAAGACAGATTTTCATTTTTCTTAATCGGTACCCATACCTTGATGGGTCCTTGAAGGTTAGCTGCTACATAGGTTCCTTTTGGAACCCAAATCCTTTTTGTTTTCTACATGCTTCCTCTTCTATAGCTAGCATAAGATAGATGACCAAGTTTATCACAAATATAACATCTAGATGAGAAATTATCAGAATTTTTCTTAAAATATGTGTTTCTTCTTGATGTTTCTTTTCTCAAACTCTTAATAGCAGTATTTTCATCCATTGCTTTTTGTAAAGCTTCAGTTCTATTATCCAATTCCAATTTCAGTACTTTAAAATCTGTTTTTGAATGTTCTAATTGAGTTTGAAGAAAATTTCTTTATTCAAAAATAGAGTTGAACTCAAGTCTTATCTTTTCCAAATCATTTTCAAGAGATGTAGTCTTTCTTTTTAAAGCCTTATATTTTGATGCCAGCTTTTCAAATTCATCATAGAGGCATTCATATTGTTTTTGAATTTCGTCAATTGAAATATCACAAGGAGTAGAAGATACCTCGATTCATCATCTCTAGCCATCAAACATAAGTTTGCTCTTCTTTCTACTTTCTCTTCTTCAACATCTGAACTTAAAACATCACTATCCGACCAAGTTGCAACCACCATAGCCTTCTTTGATTTTTTATTTTTCTTGGGAGTTTCCTCCTTCGGCATGGGGCATTCTGATCTGAAGTGTCCAGGCTTCTTGCATTCATAACAAATGATATCTTCCTTCTTGTTAGAATCATTTTTACTTCTATTTTTCCATGAAGAACTTTGTTCTCTTTTATAACCTTTCTTAGCCAACCTCCTATCTCTTTGTCCCATAAGTTTTCTGAATCTTTTTGCTACCATAGCTAATTCTTCATCATCATCACATGATAAGTTATCCAATTCTTTTTCAAGAGTACTTGCCTTTAAGGCAATGTTTTTCTTCTTTTCTTTTGCTTCTCTCTTGTTTTCTTCTTCTTCTTCATTCAGCTCCAGCTCATGAGTAAGAAGAGAACCTCATATTTCATCAAGTGTGATGACATTTAAATCCTTAGCTTTTCTAATGGTAGTCACTTTTGGCTTCCAAGTTTTAGGTAGGCTTTTAAGAAGTCTTTTTGCTAGTTCATGTTCAAGGAATGGCTTGCCTAACTGACTAAGTTTATTAGTAATGTTTGTGAACCTATCAAACATGCTGGAGATGTCTTCACTAGGTTCCATTTTCAACATTTCATAATTATGAGTTAGAAAAGCTATATTGGACCCCTTGACTTGTGAAGTCCTTTCATGGATAACTCTAAGTTTGTCCCACACTTGTTTAGCAGTGGTATAGCTTGACACTTTGTTAAACTCAGTAGAAGTTAAAGTACAATGCAAAGTGTTTATTGCCTTAAAATTTGTCTAGACCTTTTTGGTTTCAGCTTCAGTCTATTCAGTCCTTAGCTTAGGAATTATTTCATTGGTCACTACATTTATGGTTGAGGGAATGAAGGGTCCATCCGTGATGACATCCCACATCTCACAATCTATTGCCCTTATATAGATTGACATTCTAATGCTCCAACAGAGGTAATTTGAGCCATCAAACAAAGGTGGTCTGTTTGTGGACTGTCTCTCAACAACTACAGATTTTTGAAGAGTCATTAGGATCTCCCTTAAGATGTTAAGCCTTGAACAAGAGAGATAGGCTCTGATACCACTTGTTGGTCCCAAATAAATGTGTTAGAAGATGAGTGAATAACACTTTTTGGCTCTCACTAAACTTGATTTTTAATTGGGGACAAATTGAGGGTTAATGATGATAAATTTGATGCAAGATGAAGGAATGATTTAAGAAAGAATGAAAATGGAAAATAAAACAAAGCAGATAATACACAAAGATTTATAGTGGTTCGATCAAAGACCTACATCCACTACCTTGATTGTTCAACCAAAGATTTTTCAAACCAAATCACTATAAATGGTGGAATTCTCAAGCTCCCACCAAGCTTTTACAATGGCTTTTCACAGGCTCAACCACAACCTTTAACAATGGTTTTTCCTGGGATCAACCAAAACCCAAAACTAACTTTTCTAGGCTAAGTTAGAACTTATACAACTACTCAAGCAACCCAAGCTTGATTAATCCCCCTAGAGTGACTCGCACACTCTAAGTAAATAAGGAGAACAGAAATAAATATGTACCTCTGATCACTAACCTGATCTGAATGGTACAAGATGAAGTGCTCAACTCTATTACAAGGATAAGAGTGAAGTGTAGAAATTATGCATAGAGTTTTTGCTGATTTTGAGCTCTTTTTGATCTTGGAAGCATATAATCTTGTTTTTAGCCACTGGGGAAGGTTTTTATACTTGAAAAATCAACTCTGATGGATGTTTGATAGTTTCTGACCGTTAGGAAACAGTTTAGAGTTAGTTCTAGCCGTTAATCTGTCTTCTAGTATTCAAATTCAAATCTTCAGACAAATGCTCTTAGTCGACTAACTATGCTTCTTAGTCGATTGAGTTGTCTCTGTCTTTGAACTCAGTTTTTGGCAATAAGCTCTTAGTTGACTAACTATGCTTCTTAGTCGATTGAGTCATCTCTGTCTCTGAACCTAATTTCTGACAATAAGCTATTGGTTGACTAACTATGCTTCTTAGTCGATTAAGTAGTCTCTGTCTTTGAACCTGCCATCTTCATTTTTGAGTTTAGTTGACTAACTCGCTTGATTATCCGACTAAGAGGCTTCTGTTTTGTGGCTTAATTGTAGCTCCTCATTCTTATAAGTTTTGATATTTGCTTTTTAGTGATTAATTTATTAATGACATACATTTTTGTCCTGCACACTCAAGTAGTCAAGTTAGACATAAATGAGTTGGTATGTTTTATTTTCATCAAAAACTAATGGAGCAACAAAAGGGAGCCAAAATGGGGAAGTTCAAAATTTGAAGATCTTCTAGTCGATTAAAGCTGGTTTTAAATGGTTATGGTTGAAGGAAGAAAAACTTCAATTAGTTAAGGGAAGAGCTTGTCACAACCCAATTTTCGAGCCATGACCAACGCATGGGCTCAATGAGCATAGCCCATTAAGCCCAAGCAAGCTTTTTTATGCAATCCCGATCATCATTCCCAGCCATCATTTCTAAAACCACATACTGTAATTCTCAACTATAAATATTTCAGTAACATTTTATAGCAATCCAATATTCACATTTGTATGATGTTAAAATAATGTCACCCCTGTTTGCCAACCTATAATGGCATCAGTAATCAAATATACAAATTTGATTTTTTAACATGAATCTTAGTGATCTACATTACTTATATGTATACACAAGCATAAGACTCTTGACCATCAGTGGAGTGACCGTGGGTGAAGGTATGGCTACTGAGATGCCATAGTACCTACCAAGAAGGCGAGCATACGTGGACAACTCAATCTAGGTCTCAATTGCCTTTGAATATGAAAACATGAAGTTTAAAAGAGTGAGTATAGGACTAAGTGAGTGAACATAAGACAGGAACAAGCAACGATAAGGAATGTTTTAGAAAATATGATGCACTTACGATAAAACCATGCAATTTAGTGTAATTTTTGGTTAAAACCCCTCATTTCAAACCTTGAATGTTTAATCCCTTAATGTTACAAGATCCATGATAAACCATGAAGTTGAATAGAATGAAAATTTCAGCAATGACCAAGCAAGACAAGCAAACAGAGAGTTTTCTCACTGCAGCGAAAAGGCATTCTTGGTTTGCATATATTTCAGTTTTTTAAGCATATCTCCCACTACAGAAGTCCAATTGATATTATTTTTAAGTCATTAGAAAGCTAAGAGGCTGGGCTACAACTTTTATGTTTACCACTTTGCCCAGTTCTGATTGAAAAGT
Organism: Theobroma cacao; assembly: GCF_000208745.1. NCBI lineage: Eukaryota > Viridiplantae > Streptophyta > Magnoliopsida > Malvales > Malvaceae > Theobroma > Theobroma cacao. The sequence continues at coordinate 21,170,774 of NC_030854.1, read as the reverse complement.
GGTCAAAATCTTTGTCAAAATGAAAGCACTGCACTAGAATTTTAGAACCACCCGATAGTTTCTTACTGCAGCGAAATTTATAGCATGGACTAAGGCTGCCTACCCGAGAGTTTCTCACTGCAGCAAAAATGAATCTCGCTGCAGTGAGAAATAGAGCAATTTAGTTGAAGGGGTCTTGTTACATCAAAAAGTCATTTTCTTACTGAAATGAAAAGCAATTTGGGAGCAATTAACAATGCCAACATACAACACATTCACAAATATTTTCATAAACTTTCTATAACATATATATATANATATATATATATATATATATATATATATATATATATATATATTAAATACATCATCATGCATACCATCCCGCCACACTCAGCTCATGTGCACTCTCTACTTGCACATAGTCGGGTCATCATCAACTCATGTGCACTCTCACACCGCACATAGCTAGGTCATCATCAGCTCATGTGCACTCCCACACCGCACATAGCCAGGTCATCATTATCACACAAAAGGAGCATCCAAAGCATAATATACATATCAATATAATATGATAACGCATGAACTATTCATATTACACATTTCACAAGATAGAAACATTTCATCAAGGGCTTGTTCCCCAAGTATATTTCTTAAAGCAAAAACAAATGAAACTTTCAAATGATTTATTTAAACATGTAGGCACTTCCCAAAACATTTTGAAATGCAAGTTCACTCACTGGTATTTGTTGAATCTTAGACCGACTCCAACTTCCACTAATGCTCTGAATGGAGATGTGGGGTCTCATTGGAACCTATCACACATAATAGTATCACAAATCAACTCAATTCACATAACCATAATTCTAAAAGCTATCTCCTAATTCATGTTCTACTAGTTATTCCTAACTAGCTTCCAATTGCCATCAAGTGGCTATTTACTTTCTCTATTCTAATCACACTAAAGATGAATAAATAACCTCAACTACAAAACATTCACAAATCTATCCACTAGCCATTCTCAACAACTTAAAAATCAACTCTAATTCACTACTCACCTTGGTAGCTTTGTAATTGAATTCCTTTCCAAAAATTTTCAAGCTATTATAAAAGCCCCCTCTTTCTCTCTCTAAAACACCTAGCTAGTGAGAGGAAGTATGGAAGTAAGACTTTTTAAGGGTTTTAAGGTGAGAGTGAGAGAGCACAAAAGGTTCTATGAAAAAATGCACAAAAGCATGAAAATTGGGGTTAACTTGAGATAATTTATGGAGGTTTAAAAACAAGCTTCCATGGAGGATGAAAGAAACGTGAGATGGAAGGAAGAAGAAGAAGAAGAAGCTGTTGAAAAATGATATTTATAGCTAAAGCTTATCCAAACTTCACTTAAATTACGAAAATGCCCTTAACAAGTTAGCTTTGTCTTCCTCTAATCCTTTATGCAATCTTTGTACTCTTTTGACACTGAGATAAAGTCCATAATAGTCTAAAAATACTCAGGTTCATGAAAACTTAAAAATTTCGACTCGAGATGAAAAATGACCATTTTGCCCCTATCTTGGAAATCATCATTATTTCTATTTCCTTCGTCATTTTATCCTCATTTTCATCATTCATTTATTCCTTAGGCCTACTTAGGCCTTAATAATATTAGAAAACCCATTTCTAATAGCTCACTAAGGAAAATGATGAAATTACCCCTAGTCCGTGTTATCGTGTCTACTTCTAGCTACGAGTCTATAAAAATCAAGGTCTCACAGAGCTAACCAATTAGAGGAAAACTGTTGTGAAAAGAAGTGAAAATAGAAAGTTTGCAATCGGCTAGAAACTTCTGTAATCAGTTAGAGCAAAAGAACGCAGCAGCAGGATAGTGCAAGGTAGAAAAGCTGTAATCGGTTAGAGCTGCCTATAACGAATTAGTCAAAGTCTATCTGCCTATTCGAATTTAAACACTAGAGGACAAAATAATGGCTAGAAGTGCATCAGAATTATTTCTAACGGCTAAAAACAATCTCCAATAGAAAATTTAGACTCCAAGAGTATAAAAGGAAGCTCCAACGGTAAAAAAACTCGATTTGAAGAGGAAAAAGTTACTTTGAGCAAAAAGCCAAATATTCTTCACTAAAAACACTTGTTCTTCATTTCAAATTCAGAAAAGGTGTTTGAGCTTGATTGTAATCTATCTAGACTTATAAAGGTACTTAGTTGTACTTCTTTTTCTTTTCTTTCTTGGAAATTAGAGTATGGAAAGCACTCTAAAGGTTGTTGTAAGGGATTAGAGCTTGGGTTAGAAGCTCACCTTGTAAAAGCTTGGTGGAGGTTGTTAATGTTGGGTGAGGGCTGATCATGCATCAAATGCAAATAAAACGCAGCGAAAATAAATTTAAACTAATTAAATTACGCCTCACCTTCCTAAGATCTCTTTCATGTCAAATTGAGTACAAAATTAAATTAAAATAAAAGTATGTGATCATATCACTTTACCTAAATAACAAAGGTTGATGAATCCTTTGTTAAACCACCAAATCAGCCTTCAAAAAGGTCAACCACCTCAGCTCGGTTGTTGCAAACCAAAACTGTCTAAGGAATCTTTATGCAGCCTTTAATGGTGATCCACACCAATGAATAAGAAAATCCTTCTTTAAGGATTGGGAGTGTTATGCCTTGACAATGTGCTAGCAAAAATGAGTTTCATAAACTCATAATCCATACAAAATTGTGGGTTTGAACACACAAAAGAAAAGAATGAAAAACTATTTTTTTTTCACACAAGGAATGGCAAGACAAAAGAATTTCTAATGTGTCGTTCACTCTTTTTTTTTTTCAACCGTTTTCCACACTCTTGTTTGGAGGCTATAGTAAGGTATTTATACCTTGGATTAATTTTAAACCCTAATTATAAAACTATTTTGTAATTACTAATTAATCCAATAATTTGATTAAATAATTTAATTAAGTCCTTAAGAAGCCCAATTAACTTAATTGTTTAATTTAATCGATTAGGCTCAATAACTTAATTAAACAATTTAATTAATTATGCCCAATAATTTAATTAAATAATTTTAATCAATTAGGCCCAATGACTTAATTAAACAAATTTAATCAATTAGGCTCAATGACTTAATTAAACAAATTAATTAATTAGGCCCAATGACTTAATTAAACAAATTAATTAATTAGGCCCAATGATTTAATTAAATAATTTAATTAATTAGGCACAACTTAATTAAACAATTTTAATCAAGTGCTTGAGAAGCCTGTAACTTCTAATTTGATTAACTCCAACTTAATCACCTCTCCCATTTTATTTTCAGCATTCATTTTAGGTGTGTGACCCATTAGGCTTCTAACATGTTGGCAATAAACTCAACATATAATTCTTAAGTTAAACTTAGAATTAGATAAATTTAAACTACTTTAAATTTATCATTAATCAAGTTAACTACCTAGAGTTCATAGGCCAAGATTGGGATCTAGCAATCCATCATGGCCACCCAAATGTTAGAAGAGTCAAGATGATTTGACTCAACCTTTCAGTGATCAGCCTTTCAGTGTAATTCATTCCCTCATCATATATCCCGGAGATGATAAAGAGTATGGTGCAGTGTCTACTCTTATTGATCTCCATATTCGTTTTTAAAGTTTGATCATCACCTTTATAAAGACTTATGAAACTCCTTTCATAATCTTTAAGTCGCCTTGGCCAAGGACTTCAATAAGCTGATATCAACCAAGAACAGTTAAGATATGTCCCCTGCATCACATGGGGTGATGATTCTATCTTGACCACTCATTTGCCTTTACATGCTTCATGCTATACCCAAAAGCATCCTGTTTAGGCATGCTCAGTTAGGCACTCGTAGGGATGAAATCAAAGCATAGCACTCCACACATAAGACAACTTAGTGTCTCAAGTCTAGGGAGTATTTACACAACTGACACATGAGAAGTATTGCATAGACACTTGAGTGAAATACCAAATGCACTTCTCATGGCGGATCATGTTCAGTGAACTTGCTCTCCTAGGCAAGCATCTACATTCTAGTTCCAAGTATCTCTATACTTCAACCTATGAGATCGGTTGTTTACTTCTCAAGTAAGAAACATAGAATGTACTAGTCTCTAAGTATCATTGATGTCCATTCTCAATGATACATTAACCAGGAACATTTTAAGATTATGCTTTAATGCATAAGGATCTCATAACTGCAACCCATTACAGTTCCCTTGCAAGGCATATTAATCTCATGGACTTCATCCAATTAGACTTATAACTTGTTATAATTGATGTCTTATTGATGAAGAAAAACATTTAATCATTCAACATGAATAATGTTGTTGCATGATTGGAATCAAGCCTTAACCAATCCCAATTGGCTACAAGGCTCATCCCAACAGTTAATTCCACTAGTTTAGTGAAGTTAGGTTGAAAATCTTTAATTAAGAGATCAAGGTAGTGGACGTAGGTCAAGGGGACTGAACCACTATAAATATTCTTGCATTGTCCACTTATCTTTACCCTTCTTTACTTGGTGTCTTGTAATTTTAACAAGTTCTAGTCCTTCCCTTCATCTAGTTGATTAAATACTCTTCAAGCTTTAAAGGGTTGAACAAAAAATTTTTAATGCTATTCACCCCCCTCTAGCATTCCAACGAGACTAACATAAACATAATACCATCGGTCTTTAAATACTATAACCACATCAATTTTCACTTGCACATTCCATGTGCTTATTTAGGCCTTTAAGCCATCACATTCATTCACAAAGTGTATAATAAAGTAAAAAGTCAAACCATGGCTACAAAATAAAAGTGTGTAACAATACTAAAAATCCAAAACCAAAAGTAAACTCTTTAATAGAATGTGACTCGAATCACTAAGATTGCATGTGAGTGCCTCTGGGCACACTTACCAAAACTAAGGCTCTAGGATACCTCTAAGAAAATGAATCCAAGCTAACTCGAGAATTTGAAAACATAACAAGAAGTTACATGTGTGAGTTATAAAAGTAAATAAGCAAATATAGGGTGCGCATAAATTTTTACATAACCATAATTAGCATAATCATGAATTTGACTAAAATACCAATCTTGACTCAATTTATGACATAAAGTTGTTTAACACTTCATTTTAATAATTTTGAATGTTTTTGAGATACCTCAAAAGTTTGGATTAAAACGAGAACGCAAAAACAAGTGAAAAGCCTTTAAAAAGGTGTAAAGAAGCTTAAGTACACAATAGGTATCGATATCTCCTCGAGAAATATCAATACTATCCATTCAGAATGCTTTGGGTTGCCTAAGTATTAATACATTCCCATGAGGTGTTGATACTTTCAACACAAATGCCTCATTGGGCATTCTATTGGCTAGGAATCGATACCTTCCCTTAAGGTATTGATATCTCTTTTGTAGAATGCCTCATGGGTCATTTTGCTTGCTTATGTCGATACTTCATTATCTTTTCCAAGATTTAGGCCAATTTTCAACAAAAACAACCCATTTCAACCATACCATTCTTAACACTAATTATGCACACAAGACCTCATTCAAATAGTTACATATAGCATAATTGTTTCATGAATTTACATATTATTTTCAATTCTTAATCGAAGATTCCATTCATCCTATAAATAAACATTCCAACACATAACAACATCATCATCATAACCATGTACCAACACCACAATGGACATGTGCGCTTCCATCACGCACATGGTCACTTCAATCCATCATATTGACATCCATAAGTAGATACATGCCCTTCCATCACACATATGGCTACATTATCAATTGGGGAACATATGCCCCTCCATAATGCATATGGCCTTTTTCATCCATTACATCAAATTTGGGTGGACATATGCCCTTCCATCACGTCTATAGCCATTCCCACCATACATACATTATATCATACACTAAGATTCAATCAACATTTTTTTATTTCGTATTATGCCATTTACACATTCAAGGTACCAAAGGGCATTCTTTCTCAATTCAATTAAATTAATCAATCACATAAGCTCTCATTCCCATTTCAGGCATCTACACTTAGACATATCCAACATATGACAATTATATTCTCAAGATATGTTCAACTCAATCAACATATCCTCAACCCAAGACCCATTTTGAGGTAAAACATATTTAAAAGTGCTTGTTCTCATGCATAAAACTACTAGTGTAATACACACACACACACACAGAGAGAGCATAGATACATTTGTAAACACATTTAAAACATTTGAATCAATTTCAACTTTTCATAAACATGTAAATAAACAAGGTAAACATTTAATGCTAAACCCATTAAAGAGACATGCTTATTTTTATATATCAAAATACTTGAAAACTTCATATCTACTCTCTTCCTACTAACCATAAGCAACCAAACTATGCCTTACTCCCAATTGGTCTTTGGAATCTCATTAGAACCTAGAATAACCAACATTTAACACTAATCATCACATTTAATCCACTAATTTTTGAAATTTCCTAACTACCCACATAAAACCCTAACATAGTTTAGGAAATGAAAATAAGTGAATTTTGTGTGTCAATATGCTCATTAAAAGAATTGGAATTGTTTGATTTTGTATCACTATGTGAATTACCATGAACAAATGTTTATGATGAATCAGTAGATGATTTTGAACCAAAATCAAACACATTTAGTGAAGGATTTATAGGTTAAGTATGAAAATCATCATAACGGGGGCAATTATCAATAGGTGAATTTGGGAAAATAGTCAATTTATGCATAAAGTGTGTGTTTGAAAAAGAAACACATTCTTATGAAACATGACTTCTCTAGAAATAAAAAGGTCTTTGTTTCTTTAGATCATATACTTTGTATCATTTTATTTCAATAGGATAACCGAGAAAGATGCATTTGATTGCCCTAGGATCAAATTTCTTTCTATTATGACTAAGGGTTGAAGCAAAACAAAGAGAACTATAAAAACCTTAAAATGTGAGAATGAAGGGTGTTTTTGGAATAAAACTTCATCAGGAGCTTTGTTATGCAAAATTGGAGTTGGAACTCTATTATTGATGTGAGCAGCCACAAAAAGTACATCATCCCAAAATTTCAATGCTAGATATACTTGAAACATTAAAGACCTAACCACCATTACTATATGTTGGTGTTTTCTTTAAATAACTCCATTTTACTATGGTGTATCTACACATGAAAACTGATGTATTATTCCTTTGAAAGAGGAAAATTCTTCAAGGTTGAATTCAGGGTCATTATCAGACCTTAATTATTTAATAGAAAATTTGAACTTAGCTCTCATTAGAAATATCCAAGTAAACTTAATGTAGTCATCTACTGTGGTAAGAAAATAATAATGACTAGCAATAGTAATGGTAGAATAGGGACCCCAAATATATGTCTAAATTAATTCAAAAGTTGTGTTTGTAGACTAGAAATGATCAGGAAAGGGAAACATTTTCTATTTAGCCAAAAGATATGCATAACATTTAATATTTTCTTTACATGTTGTGTTAGAACACATTTGATGTATCAATTGAATCTTATGGAATGGAAAATATCATAATCTACGATGCCAAGCATTTCGAAGTACATAATTGAAATTACTAACAGAAACACGATCTACAAAAACATTATTTTGAAAGGGAATAGCATTTCTAAGATTGAAATGCATGTCCAATGTGCCTTGCATGTAGTACAATCCAACTTGTACTTTAGCAAGTCCAATCACTTTCCGTTTATGAGATCCTGAATGATGCAATGTGTGTCAGTGAAGATTAAATAGTGTCTTATCTTCTTTATAAGGCAATTAACACTAACAAAGTTAAATTTGAAAAAAAAAAGACATACAAGATGTTTTCAAAGATCAAAGATGATGTTAACCTAATAGATCCTACATGTGTAACAATAGCTCTAAAGTCATTTGGTAACTAAACATACATATCATCAACTATTCTAGAAGAAATGAAAAATTATAATGACCAAGCAGCATGATCTAAAGCTCAAGTGTCATTATCCAAGAGTCATGATCTATTCAAGATGTGCTACTAAGTAAAGACTGATGTGCAATAGGATTTTGAACATTCAGACAAACAGAATTAAATATGATACCTGCAAAAGTAGAATTGAGCAATGAAGGTTTGGTTTGTTGATTGCTTGATGTAGGAAGACTATTATCCTCAATGTATGATCCATGCTCACTTATGAAAGCCATGACTTTATGAATTTGATGCTTGGTAAGTGAGAGCTAAGACATGGAGTTAGTGACTATTTCTTCATTTTGATCTTACTATGTGGCCATAATAGTGTTATTGATAGCATATATATTCTTCTTGAAATTGTTATTCTTCTTTGTAAACTTGAAATCAGGTGGGAATCCAATGATTCTATAGCATTTATCCTTCAAACGTCTAATTTTACCCTTATAACTACAAACCAACTCATGTCTTGCTGCAAATGGTTGTTTGATTATCGTATCAGAGCTAACATGGCAAGTTTCAATATGTTAGCCTTGAGTTATATTATGTTTTGATTTGACAAAAGTTACATGATATCTTGGTTTTAATGTTAAGCATTTGAAATTGTCTCAATCATATTTTTCATCCCCTAGAGTCACACATTTGTTTGAAAAGTCATGCATGATAAGAAAACATAACAAAAGCTTTCAAACTATGACTCTATAGCTAAGAAAATACAAGACAAACATGCCTTGAATTATATTTGATTATAGGAACAAGATAAGGAAGAAACAGCTGAAGAGAAGTGCCAAAAAGTCAAGAAATCTTGAAGACACAAGTCAAGAGTCAACTCTAAAGAAGCTCAAGTCGATCAAATGGTAAAAAGAGTGGAAAATTTGAAGAATACAAAGTCATAGTCAACCTTGGCACATGTGTAGTCGACCTTGATGAGCTAGATACATGAAAATGGGATATTGCAAAGACATAGTAGACCCTGGCACATGCGTAGTCGACCCTAATGAGCTTGATGCGTGAAAAATGGGACATTTCAAAGACATAGTCAACCTTGGTCTCTCTATAATTGACTACCTCAGCCCATATTTGAAAAATGCACGCTCTCGAGAATTGGCTTTAATTTTCTATATTATAATTTATTGGTTGCTTTCGCCTTAGAGAAATCTTTATTTTGTTTTGACACAAAAGGAATTTTTGGTTGCCAAAAGATTTGATTTTCACACTTGTTCTAAAAGAATTTTTCTTAAATACCAATTCACCCCCCTCTGGGTATATATTGCTATGAACTTATACTACTAACATAATCGTTCTGCATCTTCTTAGAAGAAATGTGATGCTCAAATAGAAGCTCTGATATAAACCTATCCAAATATCGAACCTTCAGGTACTTTCAGTTTTGAAAGAGGTGAATGCTCTACTAAAAGATACAGGGACAAGTTGATTGATAAAGGACATATGAAAGGAAATCAGGGTAATGTGAAAACATGTCAATTTATTACCCAAAACAACTTGAAGAAATGTGTATGCCAAGTTACTAAAAAAATGCTTCAATGGCTTGAGAACTTTAAGGTGGCAGATTTTATTGACTATTGACCTCAAATCCATTATGAGTAAGTTGAAGCTGTAATAACTAGTGTGGAGGCAAGAAGGTTATTGGGGAAAAATGCCTAGTATCTTTTAAGGACAATGCATTGCTTAATAAATACAAAATTGAGGATTGGTCAAGGTTGAGCAAATGGCTATCAAACTTCTGTGATTGGATGGAGAAGATGTTGGATGGTGGTTTCAAGTGTTCAAATTCATGCATGAGCACAAATGACATTCAAACAAATCGTAGCACTATATGATGACTTTATTAGTATGGGAAAAAAAGTGCCAAGTTTGTCAATTTTGAAAGATATTTTATATTGATTAATACTACAATTAAGACAAAGATTGAGGGAAAAGTGGAGTTGGTAACGAAGATAAGCATTATGTTATTCAATTGACTGAGTTTTATCCAAAGGGAGTTCTCAAATTCCCTACAAACTTGATAATAAACAATTAAGACCAAAAATCTAATGGTAGCTTAAAGTCCATTGTTAAAGCCATAAAGAAACCCAAAAAGGTGTATGAAGAAGATGGAGAGGGAGATACAAATGGGCAAGGTGAGAGCAACCCATAACAACAAAAGCTTGGGTAACGGATTGAGCTAGTACAATGGTAGGTATATAAACGAAGGCCTTATTCAATGAGTTGGAAGGAATATTGCATTTGAAGTTAGTTCGGGGCCGATATGCTTGTGTTAGAATGTTAGCTCAAAAGATATAACTTTAAAAGGGGGTGAATTGAAGGTTTTCAAAAATTCTTGCAAACTTTGAAGAGTATAGTGCTTTTAAACCAAGCAAGAATAAAAGAGCTTCTTTAAAAACAATGAACTAAGGTCACAAAAATTCTTTTTCTATTGTTTCAAAAATAATTTTTTTTGAAGGGATTTCAAAAATAATTTGAAAAGCTAATAACAATAAAAGCAATTGTAAGAAGCAAAAAAAGAACACAAAGATTTTATAGAAGTTCGGTCTCTTTGCCTGCTTCTTCTCCCTTGGATCACCAAGGAGTTTAGAATCCATTATCTCAAAATGCTTTTCTAGGACAAAGCATAACCCTCACAAATCAATCTTTCCAAAGGCTTAGACTTAACTTTCACAATAGTCTTTTCAAGGCTTAGACTTAACCCTTCTACCTTTTCACTTGGCTAACCTTCTACAAGATTGATCCACCTAAATGATTGAAAGTGCATCCAATGTTTCACGTTAACAACCTGAAGCCATTCCATGCAGATCTAGTAGGTGCAAGCAAGAGTCAACCCATGAGAGCGACCATCACCACTAAGCCACCATCATAACACATAGTGAAGGGGACTTTTGTCAAGAGAACGATCATAATCAATCGATAGCCAACACAAGAGTATCTAGTGAAATGAGAAGGTTTTGGAGATAAATGAGATCATCTAGGAAAAAGAAACCGACCTCTGCACCTTCAAGCAGAAGATTGAAGAATTTCAAGCCAACTAATCAAAGAGGACGTCGACAAATTAAGTGGGGGAGGATGTCATGAGCCAACCTTGTATAGGGCTCTAACAGGGTAGAATTGTACTTGCATGGGAAACGTCCCTCTTTCAAACATTGCAATGGTTATTCAAGAAATACTTGTAAAACCTTATAATCTCTTTATAAGGCGTAAACAGTCAACGGATTATTGGATTGTCTCACTTGTAAAGGTATGTTTGTAAGAAATCATCTAAGGTTGCTCATATAACCTGACGATGAACTTGATCTCTTTTGTACTCATTTTCATATTAATAAAACATTTTCCTTTATGTGACTTCAATGGTTACGTATATGACATTTAATATGCCTTGTGATTTCAATGTGCATTGTATAAGTCTAATTTGTTGCTATTGTTGATGCTTGATCAAATATAAACAAATTATAAGCTAACTTACGTAGAAACATTCACTTAAGCACCGCACAAACTATCACATACTTAAACAAAGAAGTGTAGTTCATGATAATTGATCTCAAAACATGTGCAAGATGTGCTGAGCTAAAAAGTGATAATGCTATGAGTGATATTCATTGATAATTTGTACTATTACACATACTAAATATGATCATCTTAGATTGCAAATGACACAATCACCCTAATGATCTATCTCATTACCACAATTATTAGATCACCAAATACTAAGTCTTCATTATGTCATTTGTTTAGATGAAATTTATTAAGGTAATCACATTGGACACCAGACCTAATTGAGATAATTTTAACTGGCAATGTTGAAATTTCCTCGAAGAAAAAGAGAAACAAAAGGCTGTACAATGCATTTTAAAAGCATATACAACCATGTATCCTACCAGACAACACAATTTACATTTGCCACTTTCTCCCACCTTTTCCCAGGACTCTTGATTCCCTGCAATGTAGCTGCAAGATTCAGATATTCAATTCAAGAAAATGACCAAATTGTTGCCTCAAGGGATGATCATATTCGCAAAATATTACACTACATGTGGAAGGTAATAGGCTGGATTACAGAATGAATTTGAACTATAACAGAAAAGTTAGCTTCCTTCTCCATCCAAAGTATAAACAGGAATTTGCCACATCTTAGTGTTCTTCTTTGGGTCATCTGTGAGACTGAGATCCGTATCATCTTCCTTGAAAGTTTTAATGAATGTTTTGGCTCCCATCAAGATAAGCCTCTCAATCATGAATAATTGGTAATTGTTCTCAATTAAGGGATCCAAGATCTGACTATAATTTGATGAATAAGCCAACTTGTACCTGAAAACATAAGCAACCAAAATAATCAAGGTTAGCTTGAAAGTTTGCCTAATATATCTCAATTCATCGGTTTTTTCCTATTGCTTACACAGTACAATCTAATTGATGCATAACACACCATCCTTAAATTTTAATTTATACCATATATCCCCTTTTTGTCAGCACAGTCTAGCTTCTCTCTTCTTTTTAAGTCAGCAAAATTCTAGTTTCCCAATAACCATGATTTCAATTAAGTCCTGATGACATGACTTAGAAATATGAAAGCCAAAGATTAGCATCTTATACTTCTCTGCCAACACAGAAGTCAAAACTGCTCTTTTCTATCACACATCATTAGAATGCTACCTTTCTAAAATTTCATCATCACCACTAAACCACCTGTATGAAACCATATTTAGAAAATCCAACCCACCCTGACTCAGAAATAAAGCATTGAATAACCTCCTGTGTAAATTTCATGTGAGGACTGGCTTGATAACTCTCAGCCACCAGCACTCATTTCATTTGCTCTTGCTGATGCCTCAACACATTTTGTTGTTTACAGACCAAAAGGAACGTCAATTGGACGATGTAAGGAGAGTTAAAACAGCAGTTTGCAGAAAATTGAATCACTCGTACCCCCCCACCCCCCCATTGCCACTATTAAATATATAAATAAAGAGTAAATTACACTTACACCCCCCGCACGTTCACCATTTTGCAAATAGCATCCTATGCCTTACTTTTTTGCACTTAATACCCTGCCATTTCAATTTATTATCATAGGGAATTATGCTTTTAATTTCAATGAATGACTAAAAAAACACCCTCATATTTAAAACACTTAAGGCTACTTTTGTAATTTTATTGGGTGAAATTAACATGTAACTGCAGGGTGTTATGGGCTAGAAAATAAATCACAGGATGTTATTTGCAAAAATGCAAGAACTCACAAGGAATGTAAATATAACCTATAAATAAATAAAAAGCTTTAAGCATATCAGAATAAATTTTTGCCGCAGTACAAGGAAGGTATATCTTCACCAAGTAAGCAAAATTGTGGTTCATTAAATGTTAACATAAAAATAAAGAAAATGAAACCATATCAACATGCATAACAAACCTTCATTTGGCACAACCTAGGAATTCCTACAAGCAAAATTTGGCACAATAGACGTGCTCTTCATAGCTGAAGTGGAAAGATGAAAGGGAAAAATGTATCTATGTTCAAGATGAAGTATATTATACAGGTTTCTAACTCTTGAGCAGTTAAGAAGATTTTACCTGACAGAAAGTGGTGAGAAAAATCCAGGTGTTCTTTCATTTGAAGCAATAAAAAGAGTTCGTCCAGCTGGTACCCACTTCTGAATTCTACGAAGGATAAATTCCGCACGGGTGTCCCTATCCAAATGAGGGTGTAGGCTCCTTTCAACCCCATACCTATCCTTCCTTGTTTTTATTTTATCACCTCGACGAACATGGATAGCATAATAGTCACCAAGGAGTGTTTTAATCTGTGGACACAAAAACAAATATCAGGGACTGACGGACTATGAAATGAATGTGTATTTTCCAAAAGAAAAACAGAATGAAATGTAACAGTTATGCAGAAAATTACTTGTAAGGAACAATTTATCTCTTGGAAATGAAGATACAATCAGATTTGTTTCATTTGCTGTGGTTCACATCCAATAATACATCTTGACAACGAATCTAAGTTGCAAGTTCGATATCATCTTTACATCATAAGAACCATCCAATTACACAAGGATAATTGTATTCCTACATTTGAGCTCAAATTGAAAACCATCTGAGATCAAGGATCGTAACTTGACCTCATCCAAATTATCACAACAATATAAGGATAACCTCACTACTCCCTTGAACTCAATACCAAACCTAGTTTGATCATAGTGTTCCTTTTTAATTATGAAGCATCAATACTTCAAAGCCCCCCTTGCCAGAGGTGGAAGTTGAGTGGGAAGGGTTTAGGTTGGGTCATTTTCAGGCTCAACACTTGTTTTATTCAGGTTTTGATCATTTCAGATTCTAGTTGTTAAGCTTTTTAAAGTCAAATCAAACTAGATTTCGAGAGATTATTTATCTGCAGATTAGTTTTTCGAATTGTACCATTCAGATTAATTCAGGTTTGGGTCATTTTGAGTTCAGGTCGTTTTGGGTTCAAGTCATTTTTGAGTTCAAATTAGGCAGATTTGGATTGTTGACTTTTCCTGGTAAAATAGAATTGAGTTGGGTTCAGGTTCAGGTGGGTCAAGCAGGCTTTTCAAGTTCGGATGAGCTTTTCCATCTCTACCCCTTGGCATTATTGCTGTATATATATTTGAAATAACAAGATACATATCTGATGCATCTCAATATACCCAAAATGTAAAGTCATTTCAATATGCGGCAGATACTTCACCAATACATCCAATTTGCCTATCCAATAAGTTAGACAAAACATAAACACATTTTTGTCCAAAGTCTTTTTGTTCCTTTTCCTTCAATATTCTCGATTATCAAACAAGGTTGGTAAGCAAAAGCAAGGCAAACTTGACAAAGAAATCCAAAGAAAAGTCTATGTTTACCACATTAAGAAGTCTATTTGAGTAAAGAAGCTGGTAACTTTAAATTAGCACATAACCATACGATACCTGACTTGGTATATTGTGTGAGTTTGAAAAATACCATGTCAGATGACAATTATCAGTATTATAGCTGATTTTTGTGCTAGCTATATCATCCTCATCATATATTTTGGACAGTAGATGCACTTCATATGTGTTCTAATCGAATCATAATTGATTTTATACATATTGAAAGACCTTTTTACTGCTTATTCTAGTCAATGTTATAGACTGCTTCTAGAGAATAAGAAAGTGAAGCAGGAAAGGATAAGAGGGAAAGCAAGACAGCAGAAGTAGCATATGTCAAAGAAAATATATGAAGCTTGATTGATATAAAGAAAAAGGCAAAAAGCAATGACAACTCCTAAAATTGAGAAATAGGAAAAGTCCAAACTAGCCCAGCAAAAATGACAAATGAAGAAAAAAAAACAGAACAACAATATTGCCAGTTCAGTGTATTATCAGTGTGTGTACAGTGTCAAGGGGTTGAACTCTAGTATATAGTAAAATGTCCACTTTAGCTACCGACTAGACCTGGGTCATTTCTTTGCTATTGGACTTCCAGACGTTCTAGAAATGCTAGACATCAAATTTGATATAAGGCACCTAAAAATATGCCACATTATAAGCATCTATCTCTCTCTCTCTCTCTAACAAAATCATTTGCTAGAGATTCTAAAACATCAAAATGTGTCACTGCTTGATTTATCTGAACCTCAAATTGGATATAAGAGACCTAGTACACTCATGTGTCACCCTGTGTGATTTAAACCCACATATGATAGGTGATAAGCTTGAACTCTTTTCAAGTGAACAAGGGATGATGACTACTTACTGCATCCATCTAGAGTTCCATTACATTTCATATTGGAGACAATTAGACTATGAAAATTATGAATTGTTTCAGTGCTAGATTTATCTAAACCATGAATCTTATAGAAGGGCTGCATTAAGTATCTTCAAATCAAATACTTATGAAGCAAAATGAATTCACAATCAAATCCTCAAGTATCTTAATAATTTATAATCCAAGCCTATCAGAAACTGAAAGAACATAGGTAATTGCAACTAAAACCTAAACTCAAATAGAAATGTGAAGTACCAAAAATAACCCTTCAGCCCTTGGAACATAAGATACTAATTTATATAAAATACCTAGATATTCTATAATATCCTAAATATTTATAAAAGTTACAATTAAACCCATAAATTATAATAAAGATACTTTAATCCTTCAACTAGCTTCTTCCCATCCTCAATCACTAAGCTACGTATGTGGTAATGCTATGTGATAAGCTAGAATTATTAGAAGGAAACATTGTGCACAAACAAGAGATGACAGCTACACTATGCAACAATGTAGAGTTTGATTAGATTTTTATGTTGAAGATACTTAAGAATATGATGGATAGGCCATCTTGCATGGACAATGATGAGTATACACTGCATCCATCAAAATTTTCATTGCCTTTTATACTTAAGATACTCAAAACTTTTTATACTTAAGATACTCAAAAATTTGATGGATACATCTTATTCAACAAGTCCAAACGTTACACTAAACTATATACAGTTTGGTGTTGGTTAAAAGTATATCATATAATTGACGATCAAGATGTGTTCACTTCATATCTTAGCTTATAAAGCTGAAGCTTTGAGGGTCAGGTAAAGAAACAGATAAAAGTGCAACTGAAACTGCACACTTCCAGATAATAATTTCACAGTCATCTATATGCTGTAAAAAGTGTTATCACACAGAAAATATAGGGAGAAAAGAAAGCAGTGGAGTACCCAGCTCAACTTATGGAGGCAAAAATATCTATGCTAACATATTAGTAAGTTTCAATAATAAAGGTGTAGTACATTTCAAATTCTTTCTGCATTAAAAAGGCAAAAGATTGCCCAGGAGCCATGTTTTTCTGAGTTAATGCTAAACAAAAAATAAATATTTAACTGTTTAAGCAAGTTACAATGCAATCTAGAAGATTTAAAGATAACATGGAAAGCAGGATTAAATAACACACACCTGGTCAGCTGCATTTCTTAATTTTTCTGCCGCCATCGAAGGAAGAAATGAATAAGGTAACATCACAGCACTGCGATTGTTTCGATCCTTGCACTCCATAAACCTGATTAGTGCCAGAGTAAAAATTTAGAAACATCCAGATATCTTAACTAATTTGTATAGAACTGCTTGAAGTTTATTTTATGAAAACTGATGGCTACAAAGAAGTAAAATGTACTTAAATCTACACCCTCTCCACATGCCCTCTTGTGGACTCTGGTGGTTAAGATCAACCAATGGGACATAAGAAAAAGAGAATAAGCCAATCAATTACTTAATATGGAATCAAGTACCATGAAGTACCATGACAAAGGGCTAGCAGTGCGGTTAATGAGCAAGAGATTTGAGTAGCGACTATCCTCTTTGAGATCCACCCGCTTAAGTCCTTCCACATGGGCGACCCCTCTGGCTCCCAACTTCATACTTGTTGATAGTATCAGATGCCATACATTTGAATTGTCTAAGATCGCAGGTACAGTTTCAGATATTAGGTCAAGATCATATAAAGAATCCATGGCACAAGAGCTTGCAGCCCACCTGCCAAATGAGAAAAGAAAGTTTAGATTTTATAGCTCTCTTCTTCACTGTTAACCTTACATGAATAAGCCAAATTGATGCTTCAACTTCACATAAATCTTGCTGTAGGATTATAAATACCAAGCAGAAAAACAACATTTGCAAAAAATAAAATAAATAGTAACAATAACAGTTATATAGTTCACTGAAAGGAAAAAACTTCATAAAAATAACCTTTCCTCTGCAGTTGCATTGGCAAGATTATGGAGGATTCCCTTGTTATTGTGTATTGGATTAATACACATTCTGGAAGGCATAACAAAAGTTCTGCAATAGGAAACAGATCACCAGAGGAAATCATTAAAAAGTTGCATTTTTCACTGAATGTACTGTAAAAAAAAAAAATCCAAATGTAACACTAAGAATGCTAAATTAGCCTTGAACTACAGGTTATAGATCAAAACTGACTCTTCTTTTTTACCTTTTGTCCAAATCAAAACTTGACTCTTCATTCCATTGAACAATAACTCATAGGAGAAAGAATATACTATTGCATTGTATCACCATGTACATAACAACAAAAATGAGACAGAAAATGATGGCACTTATCAACATCTTAAAATTCTACAATATTGGAGTAATTTCTATTTGTTTAAAATTCACTGTTTGTTCACCAAGCTCTTCCACCAAGAACCATCAGTCCCAAGCTTCACAATCACATTAAGCACAAGTGAAAATATATAGCTACATTGATGACTAAATACTGAGATGAAAACATTCATTTCTGAGTAGATGGCATTGCCCCTGTTCCAAATTTAATATCCTAATACATGAATGATTTGCCCCTTGTTCTTTCCTTTTTCATTTAAATAAAAAGGGTAGAAAGAGCAAGGATTCTAGTCTAGTGAATTACTAGTAGATGTACTAAATTTAGCTTAGTCAGCTGATAAAATGAAAATCAGAAAAAAAAAAAAAAGGAGAAAGGCAGTTGATTACCTGTTCAAGAAGATGGCTTCTTCAAGAGCACACCTGAGGCTAGATTCTTGGTGGCCCAAGCCTTCGCATGAGTCGCAATGCTTTCCAGGGCAATCAATTCGGTCACCCCAGTACAAATACTTGTCATGCAGAGAGTGCTGCCTTGCATTCTTTCTCAAACGGGTTTTGGCTTTAGGAGAGCTGAATGAAAACCCATTTGTGGAATCCATAGATGAAAACAAGAAAAGAAATGCAATGGCAGTTATGCACACCAAAATCATGATGGGAATCGGGGATCTCAACCTTGGTTTCGACTTCAGGGCTTTGGGAGTTGCCATTCTTAACCTTTAACAAGAATAGATTGAGAAAACAAAACAAAAAAAAAGGGAGATTGATGACTGAATTTCCCTTGCTCAAAAGTTAAAACCGAAAGCATAACGCCATCGTTACAGACTTTAGATTTGAGATCTTGCCAGCCACCTGAGTTTTATGGAGCCCGCTATCCCACTTTCACTTATCTCAACCATTTTTTTAAAGTTTCTGTGATTTCATTTCTTTTTTATTTTTTCCCTATGAAACAAATCAGTAATGGTATTCCAAAATTAACCCTAAAACTTAAATTGATCGGTTCAGTTGGTTGTTCGGTTTATTTCGTCATAATTAAAGATCGAATGGGTTTAATATTTTTAGAAAATTGATCGAATTGACCAAATTTAAAGAGATGACTAAACCGATCAAATATCAAATTGGTTTGATCGTTTAATTTTGAATTAAAAAAATTAAAATTTTATCACTTTTATCTTTTATAAATTATAATATTAAAATTTATAAATTTTCATTCAAAAATTATAAAATATATAAATAATCTAAACATAATATTTATCCTTTTGCTTACATAAATCACAATATTTTTGTTATTTCACATAAACCATAAAATTAACATTCAAAGTATTCTAACCTCTAAGCTTTAACATTTAACATTCAATATAATAAAATTAATAAAATTAATATCCACATAATAAGACAACCTACATAAGTGATAAGCTATCAAATAGAGGGTTACTCATTATTGGCACTCCGACAATAACTTAGTAAGTAATAAATAGGAAAATATATATTTATATAAATATAATATATATAAAATATTAAGTTTGATTTCGATTGGTTTGATCTAAAAATTTTAAGATTGTGAATCGACCAAATAAATAGATTAGATCAAATTTTTTGGATCAATAAACTAAATGGATTAATTGGATCAAACTATTTTATCTAAATTACATTAAATTCATTCGGGTTATTGGTCCAGTCCAATTTTACTCATCTTAGATATATGATTTATCTACATTAAAAGAAATAGGTAAAATTGAAAAGTTTTTTAAAAAAGTTTTACTTCCCCGAAACCCACAACATCATACCTAATAAATACTCCTAAGTAAAATATGTCTAATATTTGAAAGTAGTGTATGATGATCCTAAGCATTTAGTAATATCATTTAGGCCACAACAAAATTAATGATAGGACAAAAGAGGAAGAAGTAGATGTACATTGGAAGACAATCTTCCTTCTTTAGCTACATGACACATGCATCTCAATAATTAAAAATTTATGGTTATACTCATTTTCTTACAAATTTAACATTATTCACTAGTTTTATTGAAGGAGATATTGCTTAACACATGAACTTAAAATGAAGATAAAGAAAAAAGTCATACGTGTTATAAATATATGTGTGAATGGCCTATGTTATGACTTTAGAAATTTAGACCAAGTTAAATAGTGTAATAGGATAGACACAAGAAGTGAATCTAATTTAAAACTCTTAGATTTGATTATATGTATCTAGATTTAGATATAGATTGAATTAGATTAAGATTAAGATGTAATGGGTTATTAGCCTACAAATAGGCTCTTCACTTTATTTGTAAATATATACTTGAATAAGATCTTCTTACTCATTTTATATACTTTCTCTCATAGTTATTCTTTCAAATTATATTTCATAACAATAAGATATTTATTAAGATAAGCAATATGAAAAAAAGAAAAGGTAAATTACCCCATCCTCTTAGAGGTTGATCATAATTCATAACAATAAAATATTTATTAACAATAAGTTTTGATCCTCACACGAATTAATGTGAACTTGAAGTTAAAAAAATAATTTATTTGCAAAATATAGTAAATCAGTTGCCAAACGTATTTATTGACTTAAATAGAATACTAAATCTTATATACCAATTGCAAATGCTTCTATTATAATTGATGTCCCTGTAGGATAAAGCACATCAGAAGCGTGGGATACCAATCAATTCCAAAGAAATCCTCGAACAAAAAAGGCGCAAATATAAAAGATGGTAAGAAAGAGGAAACAAAAACTCTAAAAGAGACCCTTAATATAATTGATAAAATTGACAATGAAGAGATCTCAATAAATTATATCATGATAAGAAAAGATGAAATCGAAATTAAATAAACGTTGACGATATTTTTGCATATAATGTAATGCTCAATGTTATAAAAAAAATGAGGATTTTAAACCAACTAATGATTGGCCAATGTAGAAAGACGCAATCAAGGTGGAATTGACTTTAATTGCAAGATGTGAAAATTTTGAACCTGTAATCCATACAACAAATGGTGTAAAACTAGTGAAATCTAAATGGGTATTTGTGCAAAAACGAAATGAGAAAAATGAGATTGTGAGATATAAAGCACGACTTGTCACACAAGGTGTTACCCAAAAACCTAATACTGATTATGAGATTACATATTCTCTTGCGGTGAATACAATTATATTTCTATGTTTAATTAGTCGAGCAATATATAAGAAGATTGAAATGCGTCTAATAAATGTAGCTGCAACTTATTTATATGACTCTCTTGATATCGATATCTATATGAAAATTCCTGAAGGATTTAAGTTACTTGAAGTTGTGAAATCCCACATTGAGTAAAAGGATAAGTTAGGAAATCCTTAAGTGAGCATATAGATTACATATTTTGAACATCAAACTTAGTTTTAACCTTCAAAAGAATTTACTGAGACTTTTGAAGTAGAAATTTTCTAAGTTTGGAAGGGGTCAAAATATGTGATTTTTATAAAACAATCTTTTGAAAATAAAAAATGACAGCAATGATTCCTTTGATTTTTAGATAACTAAAAATGATTTTTTCAAATTTTTTGGAATACGTTGCTATGGCAATGGGAGCCATAAATTTAATTTCAGTCGAACTTTTTGATTTTGTTATTGAAACTGAAATTTGATTTTGATTCTTTTGGATTTTGATTTTGTTGATATTTTTATTGAATCCAAATGAAGAGTTGTTTGATAATTTACATTAAATATCTTAAGTAAATGGAGAGTAAAAGGTAAAGAGGACGTTTACTTAAATGGTATTTAATGTAAATAAGTTGGGTAGGTTTTTATAGGCAATCTGCTTTAGAAATTGCACTCTGTCTCAAATATATCGATATATGTTCATGATGTATTGATACATTTAGTCCAGAAAGGGTTTCTGATGAACATGTATCAATACATGTTCATAATGTATCGATACATTTTTCCCAAAACAAAATGTATTGATACATGGCCTAATGTATCGATACATTTTGTTGATTTCAAAAAAATAAAAAGGGTAAAAAGGTATTTTTACACCCTAGTTTATAAATATATCCCATTTTTCAAGGGTTGGCAACCTTCAGCCACCTTTGCAAGGTAAAACCCACACTTTTAAGCGCTTCCAACTCATTTTTAACTTAAATCTTAATTTTTTACGATAAAATGATGTGATTTTGAGTTGTTATGAAAATGTAACATTTTTAAGCTTTGAAAACTTTAAATCTTGATTTCTAGTTTCTAAAAATATGATTTTGTTGTCCAGATTTTCTGTTGGTGATCAAATCTTAAAGGCTTTGTGATTTTCTTAAGTATCTAAGCTTACTTAAGGTAAAGATGAAAGATTTATGGGTTTCTAAGCATGGGTTTTCGCTAGAAAATTAGGTTACCTAAAAGCGAGTAGTTTCAAAAGTACCTAAAATGATTATTACAGATTTTATTCTAGGAAATGATTGTGATAATTGTTATATGATAGGAACACTTGAAAACTCCACGAATAACATCAAAACGGAGTTGTGATTAGAGCTAGGAATCGACTCTCCAATTAGGTGAGTGGATACACCTTTTCAAGTATTTTAATATGTAAAGTTAGCATGATTTTTATGGAAATGGTCGCTTAAGCATATTGAAAACTTATTTCCATAAATGGTTTATTAAAGGATTTGAATTACAAGGTTTCATGAAGTTTTCAAGGAAATGTTCAAATGACTTGATTTGATAATGATTATAATATGTGTGACATAATGATTTTCAAATTGTTTATGAATCTACTATGTATGTAAATTGCTACTATGTACTAGTTTTCAACAAGGGGGGACAAACCCTTTTATGTTTGTAGTCCACTCAATCACTTCGGCCTTAAGATTAGTATGGATACGAGATATTTCTATGGTTAATGTATGAAAGTTATTCCGCACATGTTGGATACACTATAACATGTTAAGAATGTTGGATGCATGAGTTCCATTCATGAGATTGTAACATGTATGCCATGAGATGTATGTGTCAAGCATATCATGTACACTATGGGCTAAGCATGTAAGTGATTTATGAGGTTATGAAATGTATGCCACAAGATGTATGTGTTGAGATAATCTAATACACTATAAGCTAAGCATGTAAGTGATTTATGAGGTTATGAATATAAGGTTATGAAATGTATGTCATGAGATGCATGTGTTGAGATAGTCATATACATTATAGGCTAAGCATGTAAGTGATTTATGAGGTTATGAAATGCATGCCCTGAGATGTGTGTTGAGATAGCCATATACACTATGGGCTAAGTATGATGATGCTTTATGAAAATGTTATATTTTCATGATGTAAGCTAAGGATGAGAACGATCCTAAGCATAAGAGCTCTTATAACAATCGTGGGTGAGGCCAAAGTGCCACTCACGCAGCTTTGATGATTGTTCACATAAGGTGAACTAGACAAAAGTCAAGACTTTGTCCACTACCTACCTGAGTGGGGTGGGACCACTCGATAGATCGTAGATGAGGTCGATGTGCCATTCACGTGAACGCACTAAAAACCCAAAATAGTGGGGGTTAAACCACTATTTGTTAGAATGGAGCGGACCCACTCATAGTTAGAATGTTATGACGAATGAGATAAATGAGTTAGAAAAATGATTCAATGAGTATTGCCTCATGATTATGCTAAAATGCCTAGTTTATGACTATATGAGTATTAATGACGTTATTCACACTGTAATGTGGTGATATTGGCTTAGTTAGATAAAACCTTAACCTAGGGAATGATCTTTTTATGCTTGAAAGACATTTGAATGAGGTAGATTCAAGAAATTGCCCAGAAAGTTGAATTTTATGGTGAAAGTATCGATACATATGAAGTATGGATCGATACATTTTCAACAAAATGATATAAGAGTCATTCTGCGTGAAATGTGTCGATACATTCCTTGCATGTATTGATACATTTTAGAATGTAACGATAAAATTGTTGCAAAATTGGCTTCTCAAGTGATTTTAAAGAGGTTTTCTAGATTAAATGCTTTATAACGATTTATGTAAAGATGTTTTCCATACAATGTTATTCAGAGGATGATTAAATACTATTTTTCATGAACATCATGGTAATGTGAAAGGTGAATCATATGTATTTATAATTGCATGGTTATGAAAAACTCATATTGTCACGACCCAAATTCCGGGTCATGACCGGAGCATGGGTCCAATGGACGTAATCCACTAAACCCAAGCAAGCCTATTATTTATCTTACTTGTGATTCTATTTATTATCACTAAGTCCTATTTCATGACTTTGAGTCAAAATAGTGATATACATTGCCAACTCGTACTGGCATTACTCTTTTAAAATTTACATTAAGTCATCTATACATAACAAAATAATACTCGACTTTCAGCGGAGTGACTCGGATGAATATATAGCTACCGAATGCCGAGACACCTACCAAAAGATGGACACAGATCTACAATGACACCTCGTCCTAATTATCGGCTGCCTCGTGATCTGAAAACATGAATTTGAAAATGGTGAGTATAAACCTAGTGAGTGAACAAGGAAGGGAACAAGCAACAATTAGGAAAATTTAAAATCATGATGCACTTGTTTCAAAACAATGCAATTTAGTTCATTCCTATTTAAAACCCCTCCAAACCCCAGAGTTTTT
>NC_030854.1:21131535-21144725 GCF_000208745.1 Theobroma cacao | reverse complement strand
TAAGCTAGGTATCAAGGAGAATTAAAGAAATTTTAACTTACCTAGCTTGTTTCCTTGATTTCTTCACTTTTTCTTTGAATTTCCACCTAGGTTTTCTTGTTTTTCCTTTTGTTCTTCCTTTTTTCTTGTTGCTGGATGCCTAGGCCGAATATGGTGAGGGAATTGGGGATTTAATGGGCTGATTTCTATAGAAAATAATAAAATAATCAAGCATGCCATGTGTCACATGCTTATTGGCCCAATTTTTAACTTTTTGACTTTTTCTTCTTAATTTTCCACCACAAAATATTCTGGTATTTATCCAATCCTACCACAATTAAAATCCCTTGGTCTTGACAAGTGCTGGGGCAAAAATTTTACTGATTTGCCCCCGGGATGAAAAAATTACGATTTTACCCCTATACTCCGAAATGTACCGGAATCTCATTATTTCTACTTTTCAACCTAAAATAACACTAATATTGATCAATATTAACCAAATGGAGCAAAAATTGTTTAAAAAAATTTCCGTTTAGTCCTCTAGTGGCAAAATTATCATTTTGCCCTTGTGCTCTATAAATACCGGGAATCACAATTTTTCACTGCTAAACATCATTTTATACTCCAATAATCATAATTATATTTCATATAATTATTCTTGGTCAAATGTGATCAAATCTTGGCTAAAAATCTCCATTTTATCATCAAATGGTAAAATGACCGTTTTATCCCTAATTGGTCAATTTTCTGATGGACTCTAAACTGGACCTTGAACTCCAAATCACTATTCTAAGCCATTCTGTTGGTTTTAAAATTTTCAAATTCCTCTTAGAATTTCTATTTGAACTAGTTCAAGGCTCGATTTAACTTAGTTGTACCACTCGGTACAATACCGTCTTTTAATCAAGCTTGATAGGGTCTCACACATATCCCTTAGCTTGTCCCCTTCCCTGTATCCACTCACGGAGTCTTTGTGACTCACATGTTATTTTTCCTCATTATTTTTGTTGCAGATCAGTGATAGCTCTTTTGCAAGCAATTAGTGTCACGAAGGCATGATCCGTTCATTCCTCATTGGTAGGTGTCTAATAGCCTCTTGATGCTTAGCGAGTTGGGTCATGTTCCGCTAACGAGTCAGTCTAGGTTATGTTTATGTTTATAGTCTATGAACATGTTTTATGGATATGAGTATGTTACAATAATGTAGCCAACTGTTTGGGCATATTACATTATAAGTGTTATGTTAAATGTATAAAGTGACTCAAGAGCCCATATGGATGCCCGAGGATGTCGAGACATGTAAATGTTATAGTGCACTAGAAATGTGGCACTCTAATGATAAATGAAATATTGCAATTACACTAATATGGTAAGAAAGTTCCATTTGTGTAATGTTGCGTATGATGGTATGCATGAGTTGATACTATATGTCTATGGATGTTTTATGTGTGCTTCTGCATTGATGAATGTTTAATAATTAACGTTAAAGAGGCTTGCATGGGCCTAACGGCTATAAATGTCTAAGTTTATGCACAGGCCATGTTTCACCATAAAATGAGATGTGACTGAGGCATATACACAATTCTCAGGAAATTTATTTGATCAAATTAAATAAATATATATATGCATTAAGCAATCCAGATGCATGTGGTATAATCGCCTTAGTGAATGTTTGTTAAAAAAAGGCTATAAAAATGACCCTATATGCCTATGTGTTTTTGTAAAAAGATTTGGATTTGAATTTGTCATAATTGCTATTTATATTGATAACCAAAACATTATTGTAACTCTTAAAGAGTTATCAAAAACCATGGGTTACTTAAAAAAAATTTTTGAGATGAAAGATATTGGAAAAATAAAGTTTTATTTGGGTCTTCAGATTGAGCACTTGACAAATGCAAGTTTTGTCCATCAATCAAATTATATAGCAAAAAAGCTAAAACGATTATATACGGACAAAGCACATCTATTGACTTCACGAGTGGTTTTAAGGTCACTAGATATGAAAAAAACCCTTTTCTAACCTCATGAGGATGATGAACTTTTTGGTTCTGAAGTACCATATGTTGGTCCCAATAATATGTGCTAAAGGGGGGAGTGAATAGCACAATTTGGCTCTTTCAAAAATTATCTCTAAGTATAGACAAAGGCGAGACAAATGAAGGAATGAAAATACAACAAAAACAGAGTAAACAAGACAGCACAATTTAGAGTGGTTCGCTCCAAGACCTACATCCACTACCTTGATTATCCAACCAAGGATTTTTCAAACAATCCACTAAGAACCGGTGAAATTCTCAAGCTTTCACCAAGCTTTACAATGGCTTTTACAAGGCTCAGCCAAAACCTTTTACACTAGTTTTTCCTGGGCTTAACTATAACCCAAAGTGGTTTTTCAAAGGCTCAACCACAACCTTTCACAATGGTTTTTCATGGGCTCAACCAAAACCCAAAGTGGTTTTTCAAAGGCTCAACCACAACCTATAACAATGGTTTTTTATGGGATCAACCAAAACCCAACAACTAACATTTCAAGGCTAAGTTAGAACCTTAACACATTCAAGCAAACCTTGCTTGAAATAATCACTTAGAGTGACTCCCTCACTCTAAGAATACAATAAGAGAAGTAAAAGAAAGTACCTATGATCACAAGTTGATCTGAATGGTACAAGGTTGAGTGCAGAATACTAGTACAAAGAATGGGCGTTTAAGTGCAGTGAGGTGAAGAGAAAATTTTCAAGTTTATTAGCTCTTAATTGCTCAAATCTCTTCCAAAACTTCAAAGAACTTGTTTCTAATTGTTGGAAGACCTTTTTATACTTGGAGATGCAACTCTGATGGCAGTTTGGTAGTTTTATGTCCATTGAAAATAGTTGAGGATGAGTTTTAGTCGTTAATCTGTCTTGTAGTGCTCTGGTTCAATTTGCAAACAAAAAGCTCTTAGTCGACTGACTTGGTCAACTAAGTTGGTTCTGTTTCAGGTTGCAAATTCTGACAGAGAACACTTAGTCGACTGACTTGGGAGACTAAGTTGGTTCTGTTTCTCAAACTCTTCAGCTCGCCATTCCTCCAATTTGAAACTTGGTCAACCAACATTCTTCCTTGTTTCACTAATAAGCTTTCTCCTTGTTAAGCAGTCATGTCTTATTATTTTTATCTCCCTTTTTTTCTTTTGATATACACTTTGAAAGATTGATTTATTAATTTCATACATTAATTTTTCTACACACTCAAGTAAATGAATGGGAATATTTTTCTATCATAAAAAACATATAGAGTCAACATTCTCTATCTCTTATTTTTGATGATCACAAAACACTCCAAGATTAAGAATGCAATGTCTATGCTCAATATGAATGCTTTAAATCTTTATGCATAATGAGGTGCTCCCCCTTAGTCAATGCACTACTTTTCTTTCCATAATATTCAACAAAACCACAACTGAGCATCACACACATAAATTAAACATGAAGACCTATTTAACTCTATTTAACTTAGTCTTTCTTCTCTCATTTTTCTTTTTCATCATTAAACAAGATATTCAAAACTCTCCCTTAATGAGTGCATCTAGATTTTCTTTTAATTTTTAAATTAGACTTTAATGAATAAGAATCATAAGCACTCATACACCTAAGTCATACAAGTTTATAGATATAGTTCAACAACTTCAACAGTTAAGCTTGTAACTATGTAAGAACAAATGTACGGGAGTTAAATCATTTTAAGAACTTGTCAAGGATCACTCAAATAATGTTCAAGTAAATTTAATCATTTTGTCATAATCAAAACTATAATAATTTTGAAGCTAACACCATATCTTAGTGAAATTGAAACACCAATGTACCTTACTAGCAATACATGACTTGATATATCATTTTTTGTGAATTTATTAGCAAACTATAGTTCTTCTTCAACTCAAAGACATTGAAATGAAAACATATACTTCGATATCATCGAGAAACAATGGACATGAACTTATATTACTCAAATGTATCAAAATCATATTTAATTGATTATGCAGATGCAAGATATCTATTTAATCCACATAAGGCTTGATCCTAGATAAGTTACTTATTCACATATAGAGATACAACTATTTCATAGTGTTTTGTAAAACAAACTATAATTGCTACTTCTTCTAATCTTGTAGAAATTTTGACAATTCATGAGGCGAGTCGTGAATATATTTAGTTAAGATCTGTAACTCAAAATATTAGAGAAACGTATGGCTTGTCAACTACGAATGAAATTTTAATAACATTATATAAGAATAATACTGTTTGCATTACCCAGATGAAGGAAGGATACATTAAAGGAGATAGAAGAAAATATTTTTCGTCAAAATTCTTCTTCATTCATGATCTCCAAGAAAAAAGTGATATTAATGTTCTACAATTCGTTCAAGTGACAATCTAGCAAATTTATTCACCAAAGCTCTTCCTACTGCAATATTTGAAAAGTTGATACAAAAGATTGGAATGCATTGTTTTAAAGATTATAAATAATGCAATCATCAAAGAAAGTAAAATACGCACTGTACTATTTTCCTTCATTAAGGTTTTTCCCATTGGGTTTTTCTTGATAAGGTTTATTGAGGTAGTATTTCAAAAGCATATTCTTGATAAGAATTATGTACTCTTTTTCCTACATTCAGATTTTTTTTCAATGAGGTTTTTCCTAGTAACATTTTAATGAGGCATATTCTCAATACAATGGACATTCATGAGGAAGTGTTATGAATATATGTGTGAATGTCCATTATATTATGACCCAAGAAGTTCAAACCAAGTCAAATAGCACAACAAGCCAAACAACAAGTGTAATCTGATTTGAACTCTTAGATTTGATTATGTATATCTAACTTTGGATATAGATTGAATTGGATTAACATTAAGATTTAAAGGGTTATTAGCTTATAAGTAGGCCTCTCACTGTATTTGTAAATATACACTTGAATAAGATGTTCTTACTCCTTCTAAATAGTTTCTTTCATAGTTGTTCTTTCAAGTTATATTTCATAACAATAAGATATTTATTAAGATAAGCAATCTAAAAAAAAAAAAAGGTATATTGCCCCATTCTGTTAGGGGTTGATCATAATTCATTTTGGGTCTATTAGAATTGAAAATGGACATCCACCCAAAAATAATATATATCGTTGGACATATAAGTTTTGTCGTTACTTTACCATTTGAGCATTTGTTTATTTAATGAAGTGGCATCAATTTTATGACCATTTTACCTTTTCTACACCTAAAAAATAATATGACTAAACTTTGAACTCCAAACGTTTTCTACCTTACTTCAATTTTGCATCAAATCCTTTGAGGCAATGCCACATATCAAAATGAAACTAAAATGTTAAGACAACATGAATTATAAATCAAAGGGAAAGTAGGCCATTTTGCCTTGGGTGAGAGAATTATAGTTTTGATTCCCTTTCACCTTTTTTTTTATTCTTTTGGGAGGATAGGGTTTTCATCTCTTGGGTGAGTGAATTATACTTATATAGCCTATGAGACTATATGGTTTGTGGGTATTATAAGAGGGGATTGCTTAGGGTTATGGAAGGATTGGTCATAAAATAGAGGTCTTTTTGTTGCTTAGGTGAGGACCTTCTGTTAATTGTGTTCTTTAACTAAAAGAAGAAGAAGGGGGAAGCTCCTTTCTTTTATTGTCTTTTACCCATAATGTATTTTGTTTTTTTTAATCTTGTTGAGTTTGATACGAATTCACCAAGGGCTTTGAACTTGATTCATGACTTTGTTTGATGGGGTTAAGTTGTACTTAAAGATAGGTGTAGGATATGAATAAGGCGAGCTTCATGTAAAGGCCTTATGAGGATTTGTGTTGGATTAGAAAACAAGGAAAATAGAATAAGTAAAAAAAAAAAGAAAAAAAAAGAAAAAAAGAGAAAAGGAAAAAGAAAAACATAGTTCCAATCAGGAAGTCTGCTTTTTGGGAGGCAATAATAGCCTTCATATGGATTGTACAAGTTTGCTTTTCTTTGCTTTGTGATTGACCTTGCTACTTTCTTGATTTGTGGGTTCTTACACATAAGGTCAATCACAAGAAAGTCGCAAGGTCAATCACAACAATAGCCTTCATATGGATTCCGCCTTTACTTATGATTGACCTTACTAAAGTGAAAAAGTCGCAAGGTCATGAAGAAAGCTAGGAGATGCCATTAAATACATAGTTGCAAGAAGAATACTTGCCAACGATGTTCCCAACTATTTATTTATCTGTACAATAACATATGTCAGTGAGTCTCATAGACTTGGTGATCATCAGCTCAGTAAGCAAGCGATGAGAGGAAACAAACATAAAGGCAGAATATTTATAAATTTAGGAGTACATGACGAAAATGTAATAATCCATTAAACTGAGAGGTTTTATGCCTTGCAAGTCTTAAAAATAATAAATCATAAGTAAACACATATGGAAATGGTTATAATTAGCATGCTGGAATATCTTTTCACTTTAGTATCTTTTTAAGAGTAAATCCAAAGGCAAGTATAAAATGAGTAATCCCAAACATAAAAAAATTATAATAACTAGTTACCAATAAATACGTAAATTCACTTGCCATGTAAAACCAAATTTCAAGTATTAATGCCATGCCATGTTTAATAAAAATCCACAAGTGAGCAGCAACCTCGGGTAAGTTTAATATAGTCTTTAGGCTTGCTCTCTCATGTTAATAACATCATCACCTACTCGTGGAACTGCCCACTCCACTATATATAAATTGGGACTTCATGTCACGGTCCAAATTCTCGAGCCATGACCGGCGCATGGGCTCAATGGGCATAGCCCACTAAGCCCAAACAAGCCTATTTATGCAATCCCGATCATTAATCCCAACCATCATTTCTAAAACCACATATTTTAGTTCTCAATGATGAATGTTTCAATAATAATTTATAGCGATCGAATATTAATATTTGTATTATCTCAAAGTATTGTCATTCATTGTCGTCTCATAAGGCATCATCATCAACCCCACATATACATACTTCATTTATAACATGACTCATAGTAGTTTACATTCCATATACATGTACACAGATAAAAGACTCTCAATAGTCAGCGGAGTGACTTTAAGTGAAGGTACCGCTACTGAGATGCCATAGTACCTACCAAGAAGGCGAGCATATGTGTGCGACTCAATCTAGGTCCCAACTGCCTTCGAATATGAAAACATGAAGTTTAAAAACGTGAGTATAAAACTCAGTGAGTGAAAATAAGAAGGGAACAAGCAATCAATAGGAAGAACTTGGAAATCATGACGCATTTGTTTCAAAAACAATGCAATTGATTTAGTTTCTTACTAAAAACCCCTCATTTTAAACTTTGATTAATACCCTCATAGTGTTTCACAAACCCATGATCAATCCATGAAGTTAAATGGATGAAAAGTAGGTTAAAATCAACAAAGGTAGCAAGCATTATAGCAAGTTTCTCACTGCAGTGAAATTCATTCTCACTGCAACGAGATTCGGGTGGCCAAAACAGAAAGTTTCTCGCTGTAGTGAAAAACATTGTCAGTTTGCATGTGTTTTAGTTTTTCTAGTATATCTCCCATTACAGAAGTCTAATTGACTTTACTTTTAGATCATTAGAAAGATAAGCGGTAGGGCTACAACTTTTATGTTTACCACTTTTCCCAGTTCAGACGGGAAGGTGGTTAAAATCTTCATTAAAGTGAAGGCACTGCATCAAAACTTGAGAGTTTCTCGCTGCAACGAGATTTATTTTCGCTACAGCGAGTTTTCTGTTGCCAAAACAGGATGTTTCTCGTTGCAGCGAGAAAGCATTCTTGCTGCAGCGAGAAGCAGGGCACCTAAGTGAAAAAAGGACCTCCTTTGCACTAAAAATCCATTTGGTGTTGCAATGAACTCAATTCGCAAGAAAATGAGACATTCTCAAGATTTATCATGCCAAATTTCACATGCATTTCAATCATATATCATATTCATGAACTTTCATTTCATAAGCATAAATATGCATAAATACATAGATAAACATCAATATCATCATAATCACACCCGGCTCATGTGCATCCCCCCACATCGTGCACAATCAGTGCCATTGTGTACATCCCCCCACATCGTGCACACGGGCACTATCATCATCCATCTCCCACACCACCATCATCACCGGCATGTGCATTCCCCCACATCGTGCACACACACGGTTATAATCATCATACACAATATCAACTATCATGCACAACATATATATATCATCATAATGCAATAGTGCATGAATCCATAACAACCACATATCACAACATAAAACCATTTAGCAAAAGCTTGTTCCCAAGAAAAAGTTGTATAAAATCATTCAAATGCTTTGTACAAAATAGTCACATTCCCAAAACGATTTTGAAATGCAGTTCACTCACCGGTATTGCTGAACCTCTAATTGACTCTAACCTCCACTAATGGTTCAAATGGGCAAGTGAGGCCTTGTTGGAACCTATATAGACACAACATCACAACCAATCCAATTTACATTAATATCACTCCAAAAGCTAGTTTCTAATTCAAATTCTTCTAGTCATTCCTAATTGGCTTCCAACTATATCAAATGGCTATTCCTTGCACTACTCTAATCACACTAAAAATGAGTAAACAACTCAACAATGAAACAGCTTATAATCCCAATTACTAGCCATTATCAACAACTTAAAACCAAGCCTAGTTCATCACTCACCTTAGGGTTTCTTTGTAGTTGAATTCTCTTCCAATAACTTCCAAAAAATTATGGAAAATCTCTCTTTCTCTCTCTAAACCTCCAACTAGTGAGAGAAAGTGCTGAACAAGGACTTTTTGAGGGTTTTAAAGTGAGAGAGTGAAAGAGCACAAGGGTTCTAGTCAAAAGGGCACAAAGGTATGAAAATTAGAGCTAGAGAGAGAAAGTTGTGAAAGTTTCATATCAAGCTTCCATGGAGGATGGAAGCAACGTGAGATGGAGGAAGAAGATGGAGAATAAGCTACTAGAAGAAAAAGATATTTATAGCTAAACTTGTCCATTCCACGTGAAATTACAAAAATACCCTTGGCAAGTTAGCTTATTCTTCTCCAATCCTCTATGAATTCTTTTCACTTTTTTGACACTGAGGCCAAGTCCACAATGGTCTAAATATACTTGAGTTTACGAATACTTAAAAATTTTGACTCGGGGTGCAAAATGACCATTTTGCCCCTATTATGAAAATTATTGCCACATCTAGTTTTCTTCGTGTTTTCATCACTATACATCCTTTATTTGGTCTTTATGCTTATTTAGATCTTAAATATCAGAAAACTTTCTTCTAGAAACTTATTAGAGGAAATGACAAAACTACCCATGGCTCGGGTTATTACGCTTATGCGTCGTTATGAGCCTATAGGGGTTAAGGTCTCACATTTTCCCCCACTAATAAAAATTCGATCCCCGAATTTAAATTTAACTATACGGTAACGTACCTCTAAGCATCAAAGAGGTGGGGATACTTTGTCCGTATCTCCTCCTCGGCCTTCCATGTTACCTCCTCGAATTCAAATCGACGTAGGGTGAATAATCAAAGTTCTCAAGTTCTGCCACATCACTCTCGTCGGGCATTCTTAACATAGAATCTTGGTTTATGCATTATATCAACTTCCAATCTTTATAGAAAAGTCAACGATGTCATAATATATAATTATGTGTACTACTCTTGTTGGATCAAAACAATATCATTCTTTATCTTATGAAGAGAATTCAAATATGCTATTAATTCTGGTCACACCTCAATCAAATCATCCTTAAATCATCAATCATGCATGTTTACTTAACCATCCACAATTCCTCTACTTTGATCTTTTATCAAACCTTCCAACATTCAAGCATTTATTCCACCATTGACCATGGGTCTAAATGGTCAACCAACCTCTATTCCGTTTCACATGCCTCCATACAAATTCCATTCAAGCATTTCATAATACATAAGGATAAAACACTCTTTATTTATTCATATATGTTTAACATCATGGATGATTCAAATCTAGTAACCATTAGTAACCATCTTCCCAAAAACAAACTCCAATACTTTCATGTTCGAGTGCTCACTAGATAAATCTCAACTTATACCATAAGGCATTTCAATAAATCATGACATTCCGCATACCCCCTTATAATCTTAATCAATCTCTTTAATCAATAACTCAACCTCTCAAGATTAAAGTTGCTCAAAATTTTCCCTTTAAAGTTCCTTTCCAAGTCTCATTTTGATTACTAATTATTTCTACATTTCCGATGTCATAGCTAATTTGTTCGTCATCAATCACCCACAACATATCTAACTTGATATTTCTCAAATTTACTCCAAACATCAGATCTCATGGCCTCATTAGTTTATCAATTTGAAGATCAAATTAAACATTTGTCTCTCCTTAAATGCACTTTAAAATTTAAGAATCATCTATTAAGGCCTTTCTGATATTAACTTCTTTTAGTCTCTTTTTTACCTTAGAAAATTAAATCCATAATAATCATTCATTTTGAATCATGAGCTTTATATCAATAAAGATAGATTTTACACTTTTAATTATACGAATCCAAATGCACACCTTTACGCATAAGCTATAAACTTTTCCCCACATCTTTATATCTCAAAACTGTATATATTGAAGTTATACCAAAACTGATACATCATTTTCCATTGCCCCTTAGGATATTAAATTCATGTCATACTTCTCTATTTGTGTACTTCATAATAGCCTAACAATTTCTAGCTCACAATTAAGCTAGGTCATATACCAAGCCTCTTAGGCTATATCAAAACACCAAGTTTTATCATGATATAACAGATTTTGATGAATAATACCAAAAGTATAAACACTTACTTTTAAGCTAACAGAATTATAATCCACTTGTTCATTACCAAAATCAGCGATAAATTATCTTAATCATTGTCTAGCACTATAACCATTGATAGAATATCATCATCGAATCAAATTATAACTAACTCCGCATGAACTTTTATACCAATATGCAACATATATATCCATACAGATATATTTTCAAAAATTTTAACTTCAAATAGCCTTAGGCATATCAAGCTCAATAAGCCATCTGTAAAACCAAAATAACCAACAATCAAGTTTAGAATCATTTCTTCTCTTGGTTGGTTAGATCATGCTCATCATTTGTGGTGAATACACAAAGCTGATTTCAATATTCCATTCTCATGCAAGAGTCAACCACTAATTGGCACCATCTCCAAACATCAACTGTTTTATAAGTCGATTTTCTTAGTCAAAATTCATATTGTAGTATTCCAACTTTAGATCATGTCTCATTACCAAATCTTTACTCATATATGAGTACTTGAATTTTCAAATCATCGTCTTTTTTTTTCTAAATAGATCTCCGCAATTCTCGTAACGTATTTCTATTCCCTTACTAAGGGTAGTATCATTTAATCAAACCATGTCACCCTCATTTTCTCAACATTTGAAGTATAATTCAACCTTCCACTATCCCTATCAGGCACTTTATCTTGATAGTTACTCAAAATAAATTGGAACTTGTGGGGAAGGACATTTCACAATTTATGCTTTGCGTCTATAATTATGTCGAGACCAGAACCTCATCGGGTCCATAAAACGGTAGGATAATCATTGCCTCAAACTAGTATTTCCAAGTATACTTATGCTTGTATCATGTCTTCATACTTATGTGACATGTCAGTCACGAACCCAACTTGACTGTATAGCCATTTGCTCTTTGAGCTTTAATGTTTTCTCATTGTGAAAAGTCTTTTGAATTTATCTCATTAGAGTATACACAAGGTGGATACATGTCCATATCTTACAGTTCAAGGCCTAAAGCATTGAACACAACCTCATCATTGATGTTCTACGTTATATCATATAATACAAACTATAATCTAATAACTATGACAATGAAATTCTAAGGTTCCACCTTTATCTACCAATCATAGCTCCTTTGCACATTTACCTATACAGTGTTGGGTTACTCACAAGCCACTCATGGCCATCCAAATTTCGACCTTTTATAGCAAGTCAAGCTAATATATTCTCTTATGCTTTTCCATACACTTCTAAAACACTTAAACACTTCCTTTAATAGGGTTCCATTGAGAACTTAATCAATCAAAGGCTTATCTTTAAAGCCACTCTTAACTTTAATTGTTCATTGTATGCTCGATAACACTTTAGCTCACCGACCCCACTGGACATTATTTTAAAATCTCCCAAGGTGTCTGTGTTCTTAGTTCAGATCATACCATCTAAATTAGTATAATTGCATTAATTATCCTTAAGCTCTTTATGCTTAGCATATCAACATCCATATTTCCCCCTCGTTCATGTTATTGACCTTGTTAAGGTATATGTGACTTTTTAACCTTTTACAATACATTCCACATTTATGCCAGGGCATTCTCAGTCTCATGCCAAGCCTATAGTCATATAATCACCAATTAGGCCAAATCCTTCTATGGAATATCTCCTTCCATACAATGAATGCAAATCACAAAATATACAACTTCAAGTGTTTGCTTACATATTGGTAACCTCCATATATTTTATGATCATGGAAACCACAATTTGCAAAACTAGCTTTCTATCACAAGTTTGCGATCAGAACATTAGTCTTCACATATCTCACTTTGGACATACTTCATTACTAGCATTCGTATACCTTTACCACAACATCTAGTGCAAATTGACTAAGCAATGATCTCCAAATTTACTCTTAGGTACACACATATCAAATTGTACACCACTTAGTGTTAAGATCTTGACTTTACTCATCAATTCTTAACCAATTACATCCATAAGATAGACAATTCACTAAATTTTTATATCTTGCTTTTGCAATCATAAGATCAAAATTTCTTAAGCTTAGGATGCAAAAGCTTCCTCTTAGAGCATATCGGAAAATCCACATGTTTTAAGTCCTTTACCTTTGGAGAAGTCACATTCAAGACTAATCATTTACATCATAGGTTGCATATTGAACCAAACATATTTTTAAATTGACCTTTAAAGCAATTCATATATCGATCTTCATATAGAACTCCATATGGCACTTAGACTAAATTTGTCATTTCCATGTCATTTAATTTCAAACTGCTAAATCCACATCTAGCCCTTTAATCCTTTGGCTCCACATTAAGCATAGCAAAATTCAAGCTCATCCTTAGAGTAGATCAT
>NC_030854.1:21123457-21127346 GCF_000208745.1 Theobroma cacao | reverse complement strand
AAATGAGTTTAAATGGTAAATCTTTATGTTTTATAAGCAAAATGAGATTAAATGAAAATGATTTTATAAAATTGTCTTGAGATTGAATGATGGTTTTGAAAATAGAGTAATTGGAGACTGTTTTCATGTGTTGTAAATTCATGGTTTGAATTGAATGGCTTATGACAATATTTGCATGAATGGCTGAATTGGTAAATGCACTGAAAATATATGAACTGTGTGTTTGGCCTTGAGAGGCTGGATTATGATATAATTGCCATGTCATTCGGTTGAGATTTTATTGAATTGGTGGGTTTAGCTTGCTATAGTGGGTGGGTTCCGTGGACCAGCCTATTAGAGGGTCATGGTAACCCTATTTTATTCTTACCTCGGTCGGAGAGGCGTGTAGGGTAACTCCCGAGGTACACTTTTAGAGTTCACTTCACGCCAAACCACCACGTGAGGGTGAACTCAGCCAACGCCAAGAAACGGCTATGTTTTCAAAATAAAAACGTGATTTATGCGTACATGACTTTTTAACAACCTTGGCGGACTCGGTTGGGATAGCCTCAAGCCAAGGTATCCCTAATAACTGAGTATGAGAATGATTTTGGCATGAGCCAAAGTTTTAAGAAATTCATAAGCCATGTTGATTACTTGATTTATATGAATTGATTTTATTTGGTTAAAATGAGTTGAAAGGTTATAAATTACAGTATGATGATCTATTTTAATCTGTCTCCATTTACTCAGCTTTAGATATTTTAGATGGTATTTGTTTACTCACTGGGATTATATAATCTCACCACCCTCATTTCCACCCATTTCAGGCTCAGAATAGCCTGTAGATAGCGGATTTCATCGACGCTACTATTGGATTTGCATCCTTCAAATTGTAGGTTCACAGTTTTCCTTACTTTTGGTTATTCAGGAGCCCACTGGTTATTGTAAATTAAATTAAATACTCTGGCTTACTGTATTACCGTATGTATGAATCTATTTTGCTTTTACTCTGCAAAAAAAAATATTTACGTATAACTCTAAAAATATTGTTTTATAAGAAAATAGAATATTTAATTGAATATTTCTTTTATTTTTTTTATTATATCCAAATAATCATAATTTCATTTTAAATGAAGGTTTTAGATGTTTAAACTTATTTTTGATTATGAATTATGTATTTTGTACTCGCATACTACATTTTTAGTGGATTTTGAGATTTTTGAGGAAAAATGATCAAAATGCTCCTGTGAGAAAAAAATTATTTTTCTATTGTTTTGATTTGGAAATAGTTTATAATCTCTCAAAACATGATTTTAGTAACTAATACTCATAGGGGAAGTGAGAAAAACTAATGTTAAGCCTTGTGAGGTTTCGATTGACATTTTGAGTGATGAATGTCTATCGGGATGTCGCGGCGATTGTCACGGGCTCGATGAGAGTTTCGGGTTATGACAGAGAAAGTGCTGAACAAGGACTTTTTGAGGGTTTTAAAGTGAGAGAGTGAAAGAGCACAAGGGTTCTAGTCAAAAGGGCACAAAGGTATGAAAATTAGAGCTAGAGAGAGAAAGTTGTGAAAGTTTCATACCAAGCTTCCATGGAGGATGGAAGCAATGTGAGATGGAAGAAGAAAAAGGAGAAGAAGCTGCTGGAGAATGAAGAAGTTGCTAGAAGAAAAAAATATTTATAGCTCAAGCTTATCTATTCCACTTGAAATTATGAAAATGCCCTTAGCACATTAACTTATTCTCCTTCAATCCTTGGTGCAATCTTTTTACTCTTTTGATACTAAAACAAGTCCATAATGGTCTAGACATGCTCGGGTTTACGAAACTTAAAAATTTTGACCCGATGTGAAAAATGACCATTTTGCCCCTATGGTGAAAATTATTGAAACTTCTAGTTTTCTTCATGTTTTCAACATTACACATTATTTTTTCAGTCCTATGCCTATTTAGACCTTCAAATATCATAAAACCTTTTTCTGGGAGCTTTTTAGAAGAAATGACGAAACTACCCCTAGCTCGTGTTATTGCGTCTATGCGTAGTTATGAGCCTATAGGGGTTAAGGTCTCACACTTCAGGTCCCTCTTTACCTACTCATAGGAATTGCCCATGCCACTAAATATAAAATGGGGCTTCAAGTCCCCCTTTACTTACTCGTGGGAATTGCCCGCGCAACTAAATATAAATTAGGGCTTTAGGCCCTCTTTTACCTACTTATGGGAATTGCCCACATCACCAAATATAAATTGAGGCTTTAGGTCCCCCTTTATAATCAAATTTCAATAATCAATAATCACTACTTTGCGCACAAAGACCACACTAACCTAGTGTGGTGACAAGCCTTACCCCTGAGTGTCTCAATCACGTTAAAAAAAAAATCATCACAATTTAATACATTTGCAAAAGATGATAGATCAAAAACAATGTAATTTTAAATCGAAAGTTATGCATAATTTATCTCAAGGCATGACATATCTATCAAATTAGCATGCTAAGTGAAATCGACAATTAAACATTAAAGCCCATGAAACAAATAATGGCCATTAGCGTAAACACCACACAAGCTTGCAAGACATGATTTGATTTTGAAGTGAAAAGCTCGTCAAAGGTTTGTTTCCCCATATTTAAAAACATGTAATTATATACATATAGAGAAAACAGATTTAAAATCTTTGTCACAATCACAAACAACTTAAGGCTTTCTACCAACTCATTCTTTTCACAATTTCGTTCAACCATTAAGTATAACATATATAATATATTTCCAAGAATATAATTTTGAAATTTAGCGCCCACTCACCTTGATTGGTGGGAATTCTCACCAATATTCTTGTACACGCTAAATAAAGAGTTAGGTTAAAATCACTGTGCGAACCTTTGTAAGCTAAACATCTCTAATTCTCCTTTATATTTGGACGTTCACTCAACTTCCAATTAGTATTCCTCCATATATAATTTTCCTAACATCATCACCCAATGCATCAGATAAATTTCCAGAACTTATTGACTATATCATAAATTTTAACTTTAACATAACAATTCAAAATTCTCTTACCTTTTTAACTTCTCATTCTCTATTTAATGCTCATTACAACCTTAAGTTGAGGCTTATACTTGTTGTACCATGCTAATTCATGAAAATTTTAACTATTCACATTAGAACATTAAAAACAAAAGAACTAATCTCCATTACCTTTTTGTAAGGTTCTCCACGCCAAATAAATTATGGAACCTTTAAATTCTTCAAGGGTTGTGGAAGCCTCAGGTTGCATATACAATTGTAGCACCTATAACAGTAACACTCCTACAAACTTTTCCTTAACCTATGGCACTTGTTTCCTATGAACAAGAGTGTAAGGTCTATGTGAGACCTTGATTTTTATAGACTCATAGCTAGAAGTAGACGCGATATCACTAACTAGGGGTAATTTTGTCATTTCTCATGGTGAGCTCTTGAAAGTAGCTTTCTAATATTATTAAGGCCTAAGTATGCCTAAGACATAAATGAATGATGAAAATAAGGATAAAATGACAAAGGAAATAGAAATAATGATGATTTCCAAGGTAGGGGCAAAATGGTTATTTTTCATCTCAAAACGAAATTTTTAAGTTTTCGTGAACCTGAGTTTTTCTAGACTATTATGGACTTTGTCCCAGTGTCAAAAGAATAAAAAGATTGCATAAAGTATTGGAGGAAGACAAAGCCAACTTGTTAAGGGTATTTTCGTAATTTAAGTGAAGTTTGGATAAGCTTAGGCTATAAATATCTCATTTCTCCAGTAGCTTCCTTAATTTTCTAGTAGCTTCTTGTTCTTCTTCCTCCCATCTCACGTTTTTTCATCTTCCATGGAAGCCTCCCTTAAAGCTTCCATAACTCTCTCTCTCTCTCTCTCTCTCTCTCTCT
>NC_030854.1:21094860-21122489 GCF_000208745.1 Theobroma cacao | reverse complement strand
TATATATATATATATATATATATATATATATATATATATGTGTGTGTGTGTGTGTGTGTGTGTGTTATAGAAAGTTTATGAAACTAATTGTGATTGTGTTGTATTTTGTCATTGTTAATTGCTCCCAAATTGCTTTTCATTTCAACAAGAAAATGGCTTTTGATATAACAAGACCCCTTTTAACCAAATTGCTCTGTTCTCGCTGTAGCGAGATTCATTTTCACTACAGCAAGAAACTCTTGAGTTGGAGGGAGGTTGCACTAGCCTGATTCTCGCCGCAATGAGAAATTTGCTGAAACTTCTCGCTACAGCGAGAAACTCTCGGGTGGTTCCAAATTTTTTGGTGCAGTGCCTTTGTTTTGACATAGATTTTAACCACCTTCTGCTCAGAATTAGGCAAACTGAGAAACATAAAAGTTTTAGCCCAACCTCTTATCTTTATAATGGTTCAAAAATCATGTCAATTGGACTTTTGTAGTAGGATATATTCTTGAAAAACTGAAATATATGCAAACCAAGAATGTTTCTCGCTGCAGTGAAAAACTTGCTGTCATGCTTGTTACCTTGCTTGATTTTGATATATTTTTGACTTATTTAACTTCATGAATTGATCATGGGTTTTTACAACACTATGTGGTTATTAATCAAAGTTTGAAATGAGGGGTTTTTAGTAAGAAATTAAATCAATTACATTGTTTTGAAACAAGTGCATCATGATTTCCAAGTTCTTCTTATCGATTGCTTGATCCCTTCTTATGTTCACTTATTGAGTTTTATACTCACATTTTTAAACTTCATGTTTTCAGATTTGGAGCCAGTTGGGACCTAGATTGAGTGTCCACGTATGCTCATCTTCTTGGTAGGTACTATGGCATCTCACTAGCGGTACCTTCATGAATATTCGATTGCTATAAAATATTACTAAAACATTCATCGTTGAGAATTACAACACATGATTTTAAATATGATGGATGGAATGAGAAACAGGATCTCATAAAAAGGCTTGCTTGGGCCTAGTAAGCTATGCCCACTGAGCCCATGCACCGATCATAGCCCGAATTTTGGG
The DNA here is from genome assembly GCF_000208745.1 of Theobroma cacao. NCBI lineage: Eukaryota > Viridiplantae > Streptophyta > Magnoliopsida > Malvales > Malvaceae > Theobroma > Theobroma cacao. The sequence goes on along the minus strand of NC_030854.1, from coordinate 21,121,423 downwards.
TTGTGACAAAGGTGGTATCAAAGCTTTGGGTTTAGTCAAGTCCTAAGGATTCTCATGTCAGTCAGCAGAGTTGTCAGAGTTAATGTAGAGTCTTGTTTATGGTTTGTGACTGCAGCACAATTCATAGACAAGAGGCTATATGAACTCCTATTCCTAGTAACCTACCCTCTTGCTAACATTATGCAAAGGTCATAAGTGGTGTCGTTGTCCGGGTTTGAGATTCCACTTGAGACACGAGCTGTTGTTGGAAAGATTTTAAGTAAATGCTCCTAATAAAAGGTTAATGTAATAACAAATCCCTCCAATTAAAGATGGAGGAAATTGAAGTTGGACTAATAGGTCCGTAATGACTTTTCATTCAATGGAGTTATAATTTAAGCCCATAATTGTCAATGGGAAGAAATTAGATGACATTGGATCATTATTGAGGTCAATATAAAGGAACACGTACAATAATGGTAATAAGGGGCGCACTTTGACTGGAATGAATAGTGATGGTTGTAATTTACTTGGAGTGTATAGATCTAAGTATTGAGGAAGGTGTAAACTGATGTTTATGTGCATGAAGAAAAGTGTACTATGTTAAATGAGCTTGTCATGCCCCTATAAAAATGGTGTGGGCTTTTGAAATATTTTGTAAGCGTATAAGTGTCGACTATGTGCATAGCAGCTTAGATGGAGCTAGTTTCGATTTCATTTAAGTAATTGCAATATCCCAAGGTTCGATTTGAACTATTGTGGTTTATAGTTATAAGTATATGAATTAGCTTAAGGGTGAAATTCAGTGACTATTATAATTGATCTGTAGTCATCAAGTGAGAGGTTGGTAAACAAATTTTCTCTAAGGAGGAGCATGAACTTTGTTATGCTATGCGTGAGGTCAAAGGATTAAAGGACTAGTTGTGGATTTGATAACTTGAAGTTAAATGACTAAGAAATGTCGAATCTAGTGTAAATGCCATATGGAGTTCTATATTTGAGTTTGATATACGAATTGCTTAACGATCAATTTAAAAGTCTATTGGGTTCAGTATGCAATCTATGATAAATATGATCAGTTTCGAATGCGATCTTCACAGAGGTAAAGGATTTAGGAAATATCAATTTTTGGATAAATTCTAAGAGGGAGTTTCTACATCCTAAGTTTAAGAAATTTTTATTTTTATAGCCGCAAGGGCGAAGTGCAACAGTTANTAAATGCCATATGGAGTTTTATATTTGAGTTTGATATACGAATTGCTTAACGATCAATTTAAAAGTCTATTGGGTTCAGTATGCAATCTATGATAAATATGATCAGTTTCGAATGCGATCTTCACAGAGGTAAAGGATTTAGAAATATCAATTTTTGGATAAGTTCTAAGAGGGAGTTTCTACATCCTAAGTTTAAGAAATTTTTATTTTTATAGCCGCAAGGGCGAAATGCAACAGTTAAGTAAATCATATACTTTATAAATGTAATTGGTTAAGGATTGTTGAGTAAAGTTAAGATCTTAACATTAAGTGGTGTACAACTTGATGTTTAGGGATTTAAGAGTTATTTGGAAACAAATGTCTAATCAGTTGCATTAAAATGTTATGGTAAAGGTATACGATCGTTAGTAGTAGAATATGCCTAAAGGATGATCTTGGCATACCACAAAATGTGAAATGTGGAGTAGACATGTCGAAATTGAGGAAAGTAAGAAAGGGGTTCTTACACATGTTAATGGATGTTGACATTTAAATGGATGTGTATATGTATATGTGGAGTTACTTATGTCATTGGTGGAAACAAAGAATTGTTCTTAGCGATTTGAGATTTGAACACAATATCCCTGGTGGGTTGCATAGGTGGTATTATAAGATACTAAATTGACATAATATATGCTATTGGAAATAATTATGAAAATGAGGGAAGAACAAATTCTAGAATTTTGAAGTAATGATGTGAGCATAAGTAGAATGATCAAGATAGACAAAATTCATGATGATACTGAGTTGAAGTGGTTAAACTATTTGAGTTATAAGATAAGAGAGACAACTAGTTATGAATACAAAGGAATTGTGGAACACTAGAAGCAGTGAATAATTATGTGTGTGGTGTTATACGTATATGGTAAAGTTATTACACAATATGGAAAGATTGTCCTAAGGTGGGATTTATTGATTGTTGACAACTTTTAAGGGATAAGATGAATTTGAAGTATTGTCTTGGCCTATTATATGTGATAAATACAAAAGAATAAAAATGGTTATGGAAATCGTGACATAAGCTTGGAGGAAAACCAAAGGGTCGAGGTTGATCAATGTAGTAACCTTAAATGCAGATGAATAGCATTGATTAAGTAAACTCTAGCAGCCACCGCGCCACAATGCTAGGAGCACCTCATGTCTAGGATGCATGAATAAGATGTAAAGGGCATGAAGTTGAATTTACAAGTTGAATTATGGTCCTTGGACTTGATGTTAAGCTTTGTTAATTGGAGTTTTAAGGTTTTAGAAAAGTATTTATATGAATGAATTGGAAAGTTTCTTTATTGCCTTATATATTGACATGTAGGTAAATGAGACAAGAGATTAAGCCTTGTTAAAGGCTAAGGAAAGAGTGAATGAAAGTAAGGTAAATAATGGGAGAAATATGGATGTTGCTATGACGAACATAAAAAGCTTAAGAATAATCAATGCAAATATACTAAGATAGTTGTGTGGTCCAAATAAAGGACAAGAATGCCTTGGGAGATTTGAAAATAATGTTCGTTGGAACCGATGAGGTGAAATGTCATTGAGCATACATTGGATTGTTAAAGTTATGAGTGGTTTTGAAGGTAAGCTTTTGATTTTTTAAGTTTTCAACTGAATTCCACCAAAGGATGTGTTTAAGTGTTTCGGAAGTGTATTGAAAAGCATAAAAGAATATATTGGTTAACTTGCCATAAAAGATCGAAATGGCATGGCCATGAGAGGCTCGTGAGCAACCAAGCAATGTATAAGTAAATGTGCAAAGGAGTTATGATTGATAGATAAGGGTAGAACTTTAATGATGGGACAGTGTTCACTACTTTAGATATTGAACCATAAGTTATGGGCTTGTATCCACTTTGTGAATACTTTGGTGAAATCATTCGAAAGAGTTCTCACAATGTGAACACATTAAAGCTCAAGGAGCTAATAGTTATATAGCGACATTGGTGCTCGTGATTGATATGTCGCGTAATACAAAGGTACGCTGCAAGTTTAAGAATGTTTGGAAATGTTGGTTTGAGACAATGATTGTCTTGCCATTATGTAGACCCGATAATACTACGGTCTTGATACGCTTGTGGAGGCAGAGTATAAAATGGTAAAAAGTGTTTCCCTCACATGTTTTATTTCATTTTGAGTAATTATCAAAGTAGAGTACCTGATAAGGGTAAGTAAGGATTGAACTATGCTTTAACTGCTTAGTGAATAATGGCTATATGCTCTAGTTAATTGATATTACCTTTGGTGAGGAAATAGCATTACACAACGGGATTCCTAAAGATCTACTTGGGAAAGAGATGATGATTTGATATTTTAAGTAAGCATGTACGACTAAAGATTTTGGTAATAAGCCATGATTTAGAGTCAGGATACAAGAATATGAATTTGGACCAAGCAATATCGAGATGACGTAAGAATATAACATATATGTTGGAAGTATGAAAGACAATTAAGAAGTGAAGATGACTTTTAAGAATTATGGTATTGTATAAATGCGATGATCAAGTAAAGATAAATTTTGGAAAGATCAACAAAATAGTAAAGCATACACGGATATTGGATGGTAATTTGATGAAAATGATAATTGGTGATTGTGACATGTTTATGACAATGTGATGCAAGGATGCATGGTATGATAGAGCTTATACATAGGATTGAAAATGATAAAAAAAGAGCATAAGCATGTAAATTATATGAAGTTATGCATATGCACAATGAGAATCTGTGTGGATTAAATAAAAACCAATTTATGGTAGGATGTGAAGTAAATGGTGATTTAAACATTCGAAGGGGTAATCTAGAGTTGATTATACCCTAATATTCATGGGTTATGCTTCACCTATGGGAATGAAATGGAAAAGTAAAAAGGGAAACATGAGCTATGAGAATGTGATATTGAACCTTGGTTATGGGTTAGAAAGAATAGAGGAAATTACTTCAAGGTAATTAACGAGGGTTCCTACATATAGTGATGAATGATGATTCCTAAATGTGTATATACATACATATATATATATATATATGGAGATGATTATTTGATTAATTAAAGTGAAGAATTATTTATGGTGATTTGAGTTTTGAATTTGACATGCTTAATGAGTTGTATAGATGATGCGATGATGAGAGTTACCATTAGAAGTTGAGCTATGTGAGTAAAGGAGAATTCAGGTGCAATAGAGAAAGAAAGGATCTTAAGGAATTGGAATTTACATTGTGGTTGAGCCATACAAATGGATTAATATGATCAAGATGTAAGGATTAACGAAGTGTTATATCATAGTTAAATTAGACTTCCATGAAGCACTAGTGCCACAAATGAAGAATAAACGATGATAGTACCCTAACGCGAGTAATTGGAGGAATTGATTCAAAAGATTAAACTTAACTTTGTTAATAATGATTCAACATAAGAGGAGCAACCAGTTGCTATTCTTGATAGACAAGTCAAAAGCTTTGCCCAAAGGATGTAGCCTTAGTGAAAGCATTATGGCGAAACCACACTAGTGAAGAGGTAATGGGGAAGGCTGAAGAATAGTTGCGGACAAGTATCCACACCTCTTCAATGCATATAGGTGCGCTGTCTTATACTTCAATTTAAATTCGAGGACCGAATTTCTTTTAGTGGGGGAGAATGTGAGACCTTGATTTTTATAGACTCGTACCTAGAAGTAGATGCGATATCACTAACTAGGGGTAATTTTGTCATTTCTCATGCTGAGCTCCTAGAAGTAGCTTTCTAATGTTATTAAGGCCTAAGTAGGCTAAAGACATAAATGAATGATGAAAATGAGGATAAAATGACGAAGGAAATAGAAATAATGATGATTTCCAAGGTAAGGGCAAAATGGTCATTTTTCATCTCAGGTCAAAACTTTTAAGTTTTCGTGAACCTAAGTATTTCTAGACTATTATGGACTTTGTCCCAGTGTCAAAAGAGTAAAAAGATTGCATAAAGGATTGGAGGAAGACAGCCAACTTGTTAAGGGCATTTTCATAATTTAAGTGAAGTTTGGATAAGCTTAGGTTATAAATATTTCATTTCTCCAGTAGCTTCCTCATTTTTCCAGCAGCTTCTTGTTCTTCTTCCTCCCATCTCACGTTTCTTCATCTTCCATGGAAGCCTCCCTTAAAGCTTCCATAACTCTCTCTCTCTAGCTTCAATTCTCATGCTTTTGAGCACTTTTTCATGGAACCTTTTGTGCTCTTTCACTCTCACCTTAAAACCCTCAAAAGTCTTTTCTCAACACTTTCTCACACTAGTTGGACATTTTAGAGAGAGAGAGAGAGAGAGAGAGAGAGACTTTCCATGATAGCTTAAGTATTCTTGAGAAGGAATTCAACTATAAATCCACCAAGGTGAGTAATGAATAAGGATTGATTTTAGGTTATTGATAATGGCTAGTAATTGAAGTTGTGAGTTGTTTTATTGTTGAGGTTTATTTTTTTATCTCTAGTGTTACTAGAGTAGAGAGAATAGATAGCCAGTCAAATGGCAATTGGAAGCTAGTTAGGAATAACTAGTGGGGCTTGATTTAAGAAATAGCTTTTAGAATTGTATTTATGCAAATTGGGTTGGTTGTGATGTTGGTGTGTGATAGGTTCCAACAAGACCTCACATCTTCATTTGGAGCAATAGTCGAAGTTGGAGTTGAGTAAAGATTCAACAAATACCGATGAGTGAACTTGCATTTCAAAATTTTTTTGGGAAATGTAAATATATTTGGATGAAACATTTGAATGATTTTACCCAACTTTTCTTTAAAAATGTGTGTCGGGGAACAAGCCCTTAATAAAATGTTTTGATGTTGTGAAAATGTGAAATGTGTGAAAGGATGAATCCATGTGCTCCTATATTATGTTGATATATATATATATATATATATATGAATATATGTTGTGCATTGATGAACAATGTTGTGTGATGATGTTGAAGTGTGCGAGTAGGGAATGCACACATAATGAAGTTGAAGTGTGCGAGTAGGGAGTGCACACATGATGATGATATTGCATTGAGCTAAGTGTGGCGGGATGGTATGCATGATGATGTATGTATATCTATATGTGTGTTATAGAAAGTTTATGAAACTAATTGTGATTGTGTTGTATGTTGTCATTGTTAATTGCTCTCAAATTGCTTTTCATTTCAACAAGAAAATGGCTTTCGATATAACAAAACCCCTTTTAACCAAATTGCTCTATTTCTCACTACAGCGAGATTCATTTTTGCTGCAGTGAGAAACTCTCGGGTTAAAGGGGGGTTGCACTGGCCTGATTCTCACCGCGGCGAGAATGCTGAAGCTTCTCGCTACAACGAGAAACTCTCGGGTGGTTCCAAATTTTCTAGTGCATTACCTTTGCTTTGACATAGATTTTGACTACCTTTGAATCAGAACTAGGCAATGTGTTAAACATAAAAGTTTTATCTCAGCCTCTTAGCTTTCTAATGGTTCAAAAATCATGTCAATTGGACTTCTTTAGTGGGAGATATACTTGAAAAATTGAAACATATGCAAACTAAGAATGTTTCTCGCTGCAACGAGAAACTTGCTATCATGCTTGCTACCTTGCTTGATTTTGACATATTTTTAACCCATTTAACTTCATGGATTGATCATGGGTTTTTGCAACACTATGAGCTTATTAATCAAAGTTTGAAATGAGGGGTTTTTAGTAAGAAATTAAATCAATTACATTGTTTTGAAACAAGTGCATCATGATTTCCATGTTCTCCTTATCGATTGCTTGTTCCCTTCTTATGTTCACTCACTGAGTTTTATACTCACGTTTTTAAATTTCATGTTTTTAGATTTAGAGGCAGTTGGGACCTAGATTAAGTGTCCACATATGCTCGTCTTCTTAGTAGGTACTATGGCATCTCAGTAGCGGTACCTTCACTTAAAGTCACTCCGCTGACGGTTGAGAGTCTTTTGTCTGTGTACATGTATGTGTAATGTAAACTACTAAGAGTCATGTTATAAATGAAGTATGTATATGTTGGATTGATGATGATGCCCTTATGAGATGGCAATGAATGACAACACTTTGAGATAATACAAATATGAATTTTGGTTGCTATAAAATGTTACTGAAACATTCATCGTTGAGAATTACAACACATGGTTTTAAAGATGATGGATGGAATGAGGAACAAGATCTCATAAAAAGGCTTGGTTGGGCCTAGTAGGCTATGCCCACCAAGCCCAAGCGTCGGTCATAGCCTGGAATTTAGGCTGTGACAGTCTATAAGCATCTTTCAAGAAATTTATCAATTTAAAACTAAACCCTAACCTCTTGGTTGCACTCCTAACTCTAACCACTTAGATGGAATTTTTTATTTATGCAAAAACACCCTTAAAGTCTCTAGTTTGTATAGGCACTACATGCAGCAAGCTTTCTTCCATCTAACCAAAATAGCTTCCACGATAAACTTGAAATTATCACTATTCTTGTTAAAATTTATGAACTTCAACCAAGATCCAAGCTTGAATTTGGAAAGCTTGAACTCTTTCAAAATATAGTGGCAACCACAATTTAGGGCTTGCCTAACTTACCACCATTCTCTTGCTCTCATTCAATGGAGCTCTCTAGTTTCAAAGAATTAAGGGTCTTCTTAGTGCTTCCCACCTCCATATTTAATCCCTCCTTAACACCAGCTTTAGAGAACTACCATCAGGTTTTCACTAAATGACATTAGTAGTGGAAACTTTGAAGAAGTGGATGTGGAGGCTCTTGGGTTGGTAAAAAAAAATGAAAAAGATAGGCTTGTTGGTAAGGTGTAATTAAGGTTCAAAGCTCCTTCACATTGTAGAATTTTAGGAGAGTTTTTAAAATATCTTCACAAGGAAATCTCTCAAGTTGACAAGGCTTTAAGAATGTATCTTCAAAGGAGGCAGAATTTCCCAAGTTTCAAGCCCTCTTTCTTTGTCATTTTCTATGTCTCCTTTTTACAGATTCTTTTTCATGCTTTGACCTTTTTTTGAATTCCTTATCCAGTTGAAATCTCCCATTTTAAACATCTAGCCGATTATTTTTAGATTATTGGCTATCTTGTTTTCCCCATTATCTTGCTTTCACATATCACCATCGAATTATCAATTTACAATATTTGTAAGCATTCTCATTTATTCATTTAAACATAAAAAAAATGCCAATACCATGATTTCCTTGGCCAGCTACATTGCATGTGTTCTCCTTGCATGCTAGATTCCATCACTTGATGGGGGACATATTCATTGGTTTAATAAATTTTCGATAGGCATCAACCCATGGTTTTTATGCTTTTTTCCAATTGCACTTGTAAAATTTCAAGTTTTTACTTTAATATATTTACTTAACCTTGCAATGGTTTATTTGTACAAAGGCCCTCATACTTCAACTAATCAAAATTTCATCTCTCAACTTGTTATTTCCTTTCAATTAAATCCTTCAACTACTCCTTTGACTTAAATTTCCTTTTGTTATTCTTCCTTTACACATATACAAATAAATATCCACATTTTGTCAAACTATCACCATAATATTTAAATATATATTTACTTTTATACCTTATTTAATAACGACACGTGAGCCCATTAATTATCCATTCCTTAGAATTCTTCTTAGCCTTCCCCACTTTGACCAAATCTAACTATTCAAAATCATCTTCCGACATTACGCCATATTTTGTCACTTGACATAAAATTAAGATTATTTTTATTATTAAAATATTATTTTACTCTCCACGTTACCACCTTCAATTCCACATATCTGCTTACATACCAACATCCATAATTCACCTTAATTAGCAAAATAATTCCCATTAAATTAACATCTCGAGGGTTGGATGTTACAAGCTCCCCCATTTAAAATAAATTCGTCCTCGAATTAAAAAAAAACATAAGGGTATTTAATAGTACATTCAACCCTCAAATAAATACGAGTATTCTACCTACATTTCCTCCTACGATTCCCAAGTTGCCTTATCTACCAAGTAATTTAGCCATAACACTTTCATCGAGGCAATATTCTTGGTGTGAAGCCTCTTTACTTGTCGGTCTAGTATGGCTATGGGTTGTTCTTGGTACTTCAACCCATCTTCCAATGGAACTGTATCATCTTGTATCACATGTGAAGGGTTTCAAACAAATTTTCTGAGCATGGATACATGAAACATTGGATTAACCCCTTCAAAATCCGGTGGTAGTGCCAATCCATAAGCAATGGTAACTTCACGTTCCAGTATTTCAAACGAGGCCAAATCAAGAACTCAGTTTCCCTTTTTTGCCAAATCTCCACATTCCTTTGTGTGGTGACACTTTTAGAAACATATAGTCACCTACTTCGAACTCTAGGGGCTTGCATCTGTTGCCAGCATACGACTTCAGTCTACTCTGAGTCGCTAACATTCGTTCTTGAATTATTTGTATTCATTCCACCGTCGCTTGTAACGTTTTTGACCCCAACAATTTCCTTTCCTCAAGCTCCAACCATTTGATAGGCAATCTACATTTTCGCCCATACAGTGCCTCAAATGGCACCATCCCGATACTTGCTTGGTAACTGTTGTTGTATGCAAATTCCACTAAGGGCAAGTATAAATTCCAAGAAACTCCAAAATCCAACACGATCACTCTTAACATGTTTTCCAATGTTTTGATTGTGCACTCATATTGGCCGTCTGTCTGAGGGTGATATGTTGTACTAAAGTCTAGACAGGTCCCTAGTTAATCTTGTAACCTCCTCTATAATCGACCAGTAAGTTGTGGTCCCTAATCGGACACAGTGGTCATTGATATGCCATGGAGTCTAACAATTTCATTAATGTAAATTCCAGCATATTGTGCTGCCCCAAACTTTGTCGTAATAGGAAAAAATGTGCCGACTTAGTCAACCAGTCTACAATCAGCCATATGGAATCATATCCTTCTTCAGCTCAAGACAAACCCGTTACGAAGTTCATGGCTATATGTTCTTACTTTCACTCAAGTACTTGTAACAATTATAGTAATCTTGAAGGTATTTGATGCTTTGCCTTCACTTGTTAGCACACTAAACATCTCAAAACGTATTCCACTACATCTTTCTTCAATCTTTACCACCAATATAGAGATCTTAAATCATGTCATATTATGGTGGCTCCTGGATATACTACATAAGCAGCAACATGTGCCTCCTCCAAAATTTTTTCCCTTAATCCATCCAAATCCGACACATGGATTCGAGATCCATGTCTTAACAATCCATTAAACCCAAAATCAATCTCAAAAACATGCTCACCCCTACTCCCCGAAATAGTCATTGCAAATGTATATCAAACTTAGGCATCTCGAATTCAATCCATCAGTATTGGCCGGAGCCTAATATGTGCCAATAGTGCATCTAATTTACTAACCTCAACTTTAACTCCTACATTACCCAAATCCTATAATCCTTGCACTATTGATCTTCTTTCCACTACAATGTGTGCCATACTGCCCATTGACTTTTGACTCAAGTTATCAGCTATGACATTGGCCTTACCGAGATGGTAGAGTATCGTACCATTATAATCTTTCAATAGTTTCATCCACCTTCATTACCTTAATTTAGATCTCCTTGTTAAAATATATACTTCAAACTTTTGTGATCTGTATATATCTCGCAAGTTTTCTCGTACAGATAATGCTTCCATATTTTCAATGTAAACACCATCGCTGCCATCACCACATTGTGTCTAGGATAATTTTGTTCATGTCTTTTTAGCTGTCTTAAGGCGTAAGTGATGACTTTACCATGTTGCATTAGTATACAGCCTAGTCCAACCCTTGAAGCATCACAAAAGACAGTGTAGCCCTTGAACCCACACGACAAGCTTAATACGGTTTAGAAGTCAAACAAGCCTTTAATGTTTAGAAACTGTTTTCATAAGCCTCCGACCATTTAAATTTTACTCCCTTGTGAGGTAACCTCATTAGCGAAGAGGCTATCTTAGAGAATTCCTTCACAAATCGTCGATAATACCTGGCCAATCCTGGAAAACTTTAAATTTTCGTAACTGTCGTGGATCTAGCCCAATTCTCAATTGCTTCAACTTTATTGAGATCTACCTGTACTCCATCTTTAGATACATGATGTCCTAAGAAACCAACACTACTCAACCAAAATGCATGATTAGAAAACTTTATGTACATTATATGCTCCCTTAAGGTCTGTAGCATGATCCTTAAATGTTGTGCTTGCTTCTCCCAACTTCTCAAGTATACTAGAATTTCATCAATGAAGATGACTATAAATCTATCCAAGTATGCTCGAAATACCTTATTGATCAAATCCATGAATATAGCAAGGGCATTTCTCAACCCAAAAGACATCACTAAAAATTCATAAATGTTCGTACCTCGTACCGAGTGTAATATTGGGTACATCCTTTTCTTAGATCCTCAATTGATGGTATCTAGGCCTCAAATCAACCTTCAAGAAGCATTAAGCCCCTTGTAGCTAATTAAACAAATTATCAATTCTTGGGAGCGGGTATTTATTCTCGATTGTACCTTTATTAAGCTGCTGATAATCTACACATAGCTTGAGACTACCATATTTCTTCTTTACAAACAGCATTGGCGTTCCCCAAGGTGACACGCTCGGGCGAATACTGTTAATTAAATCTTGCAACTGTTCCCTTAACTCCCTTAACTTTGTCGACGCCATCAAGTATGAAAGTATCAATATCGGTTGCATTTTGGAACCAAATTGATACAAAATTTAATTACCCTTTCAAAAAGCAATCTGGTCAGCTCTTCTAGAAACACATTTACAAATTCATTTACTACTAGTGTAGTTTCTAAATTTCCTTCTTTGCTTTGTACTTTTCTAGTAACTGTAGCCATCACTCTATCAACCAAGTGGCTACCATGACCATAAATAATAAAAGATTGCTCTTTATGGAATTTAAATTTCACCAACTGCGATAACAATCTACATTGGCATAACAAGACACTAACCAATCCATTCCCAGTATCACATCGACCCCCAATGTTGTCATTAACACTAAGTCCACCTAAGTGTCTTTATCTTTAATCTAGACCATATAAGAACGAACACATACTTCATAACATATGATTCTTCCAACGAGGAGGTTACTACTAACGATTCATCCATATATTCCAAGTACTTGCCTAATTTAGGCATGAAATTTAAGGACACAAAAGAATGGGTGGATCCAAGGTCAAATAAAATCGATGTATCATAACCACCAATGAAAAGAGTACCTATCACGACTACGTTTAAGGCATAAGCTTCATGTGGTGTTAGAGTGAACACTCTGGCTTGACCCTTTCTAGAGGCACCCTGTTAAGTTGACCTTGTTGGTTTACCCCATGACGAGAAAGCTACCCTTGTATCTTTTTTCCTCTTGCATTTCTAGCTGGTGGTGTAACTACTGGTACTATAACAGAATCAGGCTACATTGAACCACTAGCCATCTTTTGGTTATACCTAAATGCAGGACAATCTTTCTTCACAAGACCAATTCCTCCACATTCATAACAAAACATCACAAACTAATTGCATGGCCCTGTATGTATATTACCATAAAAATGCAAAAGTGACCCCACTGACCACTCTGTTTAGGATTTGGACTAGTCATTCCATTGCTCATAACTTGTCTGTAATTAACCCTACTAAAATCACTGTTATAAAAGGGACTACGGAACTAAAAGTTTCTTCGTTGATTCAGTGGACTAAAGAATGATGGCTTTCTAAGAAGGTTACCATCCATTCAACCCTGTTGGCTAGCTATATTGGCATCTCTACCCATATTGGGGTCTCTTTATCTGGAAGATTCCCCACTTTGGTTTCTTTTACTTTTTTCTCTCTCCACCTCAACCTCTTTACATCTTGCTTTAATTTTTCTAATGGCATCAACTACTTTGAGATAAAACGTAAACCTTTGAAAGACTAGAATTCTATATATCAACTCTTGTAACCCCTTAATGAACCGCTTGATTCTCTCTCTTTCAGTCTGAACCAGACACGGGGTACACCTCGACAACTAGGTAAATTAAATGTCATAGTCTGACATTGTCATCCCAAGCACTTGCATTGGAGCTTTAAACTCTTGTGCCTTAGCGTCCTTCACACTTTTAGGTAGAAATCTATCCATAAAGGCTTGCATGAATTCTTCCCATGTAAGCAGAGCAGAACTAGGAGGTTTACTACGCTTGAGTGTAATGCACCAAATTTGTGCTAATTCCATCAATTTAAAACTTGTCAATTCAACTGCCCAATGGCTAGAATAACCCAATTTCATACAAATTTTGTCCATCTCATCCAAAAATACTTATGGATCTTCAATAGATTTAGTACCAAAAAAGAAAAGGGGTTCAATTTCATAAAATCACCCAAAGTCACCATGACATTTCCCTAATCCGTCTCCTCATAAGGTTGATAATCCAAATTTTCAAAACTAGAGCCCATTACCTTATCAGATTGATGCACTTCTTATGTCCTAAACTTCACAAACTTCTAGGTTAACTCTTGCAATCTAGCTCCCAACTCCTTAAGGGTGGCACCGGGTACCATAAGATGATCACCTTTCGTATCCTTAGAACTGGTATCGACTCGCCTCTTGCTGGAACTCTAGCTACTAAGAGGCTCGATGGCTTGAACTTTAAGTCTACCTCTCCCACTGCTTTTAAAACTACAAGCACGTGGTCCAACAATGTTGTCATTTGGGGCAATAAGCCCTTTAGTTTCCTTCGAGGTGGCTCGCGTCTTATGCTACATCTCTTTACCTAGACAACGACAATCACCCTTCAAATTCATATCACAATTATTAGTAATGATGGCTTACTAAAACTTGGAAGTTCATGTAACCTTCTATCCATAATTTGTGCTACAGCCATGGATAAGATTTTACTCTTGACACTCCATTTATAGACTCGAGAATTCCTAGGACTATTCTAAACCTAGGACTCTTATACCAAGACTGTAACGATCCACTCACACGACAGTTGCCGGCGCACAGGTCATATAAACAAGCCTACACAACCTAGCTAGCCTTCTAAGCATTTTTATTTCGCTTATATTTTCTTTTCCTCACATTGTCATTACTACTTCAATTAATTTTGTAAATCATCAATATCACTATCACATCCATAACCCACATCAAAATAATAATAACCAAGTAATAGTTCAATGTGTTTCAAAAACACAACTCCAAATTTTTTTTTAATTTACAATATTTAAGGGTCTTAGTTACAAAATAATTTTAAACACATTACTTCTTACAATTTAAAAATGACTAGATGATTGGACAACAAAGCGTCAACAAGAAAGCTAAAAGATGCTATTACCTACATAGTTGCAAAAGGAAGCCTCGCCAACGATGTTCCTAACTATTTATTTATCTGCTTAATGATATATATGGGTGAGTTCACAAACTTAGTGATCATCGGCTCAGTGAGCAGGCGATGAAGGGAAACAAACATAAAGGCGAAATATTTATAAATTCATTAGTAAATAGTGAAAATGTAATCTATTAAACTAAGAGGTTATATGCCTTGTAAGTCTTAAAAATAATAAATCATAAGTAAACACATATGAAAATAATTATAATTAGCATGCTGAAAAATCCTTCCACTTTAGTGTCTTTTCAAGAGTAAATCTAATGGCAAGAATAAAATGAGTAATCTCAAACATTAAAAAAATGTAGAATAACCAATCACCAATAAATATGTAAATTTCACTTGCCATGTAAAAACAAATTTCAAGTATTAATGCCCTGTTATGTTTAATAAAAATCCATAAGTGAGTATCAACCTCGAGTAGGTTTAATATAGCTTTTACGCTTACTCTCTCATGTCAATAACATCATCATCTACTTATGGAAATTGCCCACGCCACCAAATATAAATTGAGGCTTCAAGTCCCCTTTTACCTACTCGTGGGAACTACCCACGCCACTAAATATAAATCGATGTTTTAGGTCTCCCTTTACACACTCGTGGGAATAGCCCACCCACCAAATATAAATCGAGCTTCAGGTCCCCCTTTACCCACTTGTGGGAATTGCCCATGCCAACAAATATAAATTGGGGCTTCAAGTTCCCTTTTATAATCAAATATCAATAATCGAAAATCACTACTTTATGCACAAAGACCACACTAACTAGGTGTGGTGACAAGCCTTACCCTTGAGTGTCTCAATCACATTAAAAGACAAATAGTCTCAGTTAATGCATTTACAGAACTTGATAGATAAAAAACAATGTAATCATAAATTGAATGTTATGCATAATTTATCTCAAGGCATGACTATCCATCAAATCAACGTGCTAAGTGAAATCGACAATTTAACATTAAATCTTATGAATCAAGTAATGGCCATTGGCCTAAACACCACACAAGGTTGCAAGGCATGATTTTGAAGTGAAAAGCTCATCAAAGGTTTGTCTCCTCATATTTAAAAGCATGTAATTATATACATATATATAATATAGAGAAAACATATTTAAAATCCTTGTCACAATCACAAACAACCTGGGGCTTTTTACCAACTCATGCTTTCCACAATTTTGTTCAACCATCATGTGTAACATATATAATATATTTCCAGGAATATGGTTTTGAAATTTAACACCCATTCACGTTGATTGGTGGGAATTCTCACCAATATTCTTGTCCACACTAAATGAAGGGTTTCAATTAGAAAGCTTTTAGCGAGCTTAAAATTACCGTCTAAACCTTTGTAAGCTAAACAGCTCTGATTCTCCTTTATATTTCAATGCTCAGTCAACTTCTAAACAGTATTCCTCCATGTATAATTTTCCTATCATCATCATGCAATGCATCACATAAATTTTCAAGACTTATTGATCATAACTTAAATTTTAACTTTAACATAACAATTCAAAGTTCTTTTACCTCTTTAATTTCTCATTCTCCATTTAATGCTCTTTATAACCTTTAAGCTGAGGCTTATACTTGCTGTACCATTCATGAAAATTTCAGCAATTCACACTAGAACATTAAAACTAAAGAACTAATCTTTGTTACCTCTTTGCAAGGTTTTCCACCCCAAATAATAGTGGAACCTTTGAATTCTTCGAGGGTTGGAGAGGCCACGAATTACACATACAATTGCAACATTTATAAGATTAACACTTTTCCAAGCTTTTCTTCCACCCATGGCACTTGTTTGCTGTGATAACAAAAGTGTTAGGTTTACAAACATTTTTCAAGAAATTTATCAATTTAAGGCTAAACCCTTATCTCTTGGTTGCACGCTCTCAAGTTTCAAAGAATCAAAGGGTCTTCATAGTGCTTCCTACCTCCATATTTAATCCCTTTTTGACACCAGCCTTAAAGAATTGCCATCGAGTTCTCTCCAAAAGATATTAGTGGTGGAATATTTGAAGAAGCAAATGTGGGGGCTTTCATGTTAGCAAAAAAAACTAAAAAAGATAAGTTTTGTTGGTAGGGTGTAATTGAGGTTCAAAGCACTTTTACATTGTATGATTTTAGGAGAGTTTTTAAAGGATCTTCACAAGGAAAGCTCTCGAGTTGACAAGGCTTTAAGGAAAGTCGAGTAATGTATCTTCAAATGAGGCAAAATTTCCCAAGTTTCAAGCCCTTTTTATTTGTCATTTTCTATGTCTCCCTTTTACAGATTCCTTTACATGCTTTGAACTTTTTTTGAACCCTTTATCCAATTGAAGTCTCCCATTTTAAACATCTAGCCGATTATCTCTAAATAATTGGCTTTCTTGTTTTCTCCTTTATCCTTTGTCCTATTTTGACATATCACCTTTGAATTATCAATTTACAATATTTGTAAGCATTCTCATTTGCTCATTTAAACATAAAAAAAAAATACCAATACCATGATTTGTTTGACTGGCTACATTGCATGCCTTTTCCTTGCATGCTAGATTCCATCACATGGTGGGGGACATATTTATTGGTTCTACTAAATTTCTAATGGGCATCAACCCATGGTTTTTATGCCTTTATCCAATTGCACTGGTAAAATTTCAAGTTTTTACTTTAATATGTTTACTTAACCTTGTAATGGTTTATTTGTACAAAGGCCCTCCTACTTCAACTAATCACAATTTCATTGCTCAACTTGTTATTTCCTTTCAATTAAATCCTTTAACTGCTCCTTGGACTTAAATTTCCTTCTATTATTCTTCCTTTACACATACACAAATAAAGTATCAAATTCAAGCTGCGCCAAATTATCACCAAAATATTTAAATATATATTTACTTTAATACCTTATTTAATAATGACACGTGGGCCCCATCAATACTCCACTCTTTAGAATTCTTCTTAGCCTCTTCCACTTTGACTAAATCTAACTCCACAAAATCGTCTTCTAACATTACACTATCTTTTGTCACTTTACATAAAAATTAATATTATTTTTATTATTATTTATCATTAAAATATTATTTTATTTTCCACATTACCACCTTCAATTTTGCATGTCTTCTTACATACCAACATCCATAATTCACCTTAATTAGCAAAATAATTTCCATTAAATTAACATATAGAGGGTGGCGTGTTAGATTTTGGTTGAGTTATGATCATGGCTTTAGTTTGCTACTGAGGTGGTTTGCTAGAAATGGCAAGGCTCTTTCCTTTTATGATACAGTGGAATGTTTGGAGGCTTGAGAAGGGTTTTGAAGTTTCTTGTGACCCTTTGCAGTAAATGAGGTTAAGGTTGGATAGCTTGGGATTGGTTGCTAGTTATGACTTCAGGTTTTATAGCTTTTAGAATTAACTTACATTTTTTACTTGTTACGACTAGAATTATAGTAACTTATGATCTTTTGTTGCCCAATATTTACCTATCGACAAAGGCTATTTTCTTTTATCATTATTGTCTAAGGCTTTTTGCACAACATTCTTTTGCTAATTGTACAAAGGCAATGTCCTCTCCAAAGCTAGCTTTATATGCCAAAAGAAGTTTTCCAGTTATTTGGTGCTAAACTTGTCATGTCATTCTAGCTTTTCACTCAATAAAATCTAATTTTCAAAAAAAAAATGTTGCTTTTCCAAGCCTTAATTACAAAATCAACAAAATACAATTTGAAAAACCAGGATCACAACTATCTAAGAATGTAAAATTAAACATCTTTATCAAGAAAAAATCTCACCCCTTGAGAAAATAGTTTCATCGACTAGAATTGAAGCTCCTTTATGATGCACATATTATGGGTATTTATTCCCATACCCCATGAGAAAGCTCATTTTCAAGGGAATACTGCCAAAGACATAATCACTTTGGCAAACTTTCCAGTATATTTTATTGATAGATCCAGAGATAAAAAGAAATGAGTTATAAGGGCTTTGTCGAAAAATGAGAAAGCTACAAGCTTGGAACCATGAAATGGTTAATTTTTTGAACCTTGCAAACTTAGAAATTTGAATAAAGGTTGAGTCTTGATTATGGGTTTCATTAAAGAAATTGATTACAAGAAAAGGTACAAACAAGATAAAGAAAAAAAACTATCACATTCACATTTGGATATGACCATGAAAATTTCTTATTTCAATATATTTTAAAAAAGGAAAAATGAAATTATTCTTTTTTTTTTAAGGTGAAAATGGAATTATTTTCATAAAACTCAAAAAAATTAAAG
The DNA here is from genome assembly GCF_000208745.1 of Theobroma cacao. Taxonomy (NCBI): domain Eukaryota; kingdom Viridiplantae; phylum Streptophyta; class Magnoliopsida; order Malvales; family Malvaceae; genus Theobroma; species Theobroma cacao. The sequence continues at coordinate 21,102,590 of NC_030854.1, read as the reverse complement.
TTTTGAAAGAAGGAAAAGAGAAAAAAAAGAAAAAGAAAAGCAAAGCCCAGATAATAGATTGTTTTCTTCTGCAATTGGAGAAATAAAAGCAACATTGGCCACCTTGATTAGTTCTTCCATGCTTTGCAACACCCACAAGACAAATCCCTATCTTCTCCCCTCTTCATGCTATGGGTGAAATGGGATGTGAGGGAAAAATTGGTTCATCAAAGAAGAAAGGAAGAAAAATGTTATGTTTGGTGAGTCTTTAATGAAATACTCTGAATGCAAAGCATTTATTATGAATGCATCAAGGAAAGAAGAAAAATTTAGAAAAACTATGTAGTAATAATTTTTAAGCATTCTGCTTCATTTTCTTACTAATGTATTTTTACTAACTTGCTAAGTAGGCTCTAAACAATGACAACACAATATATTACAACCTAAAGCACCACTTAATCAATCACTAGGAGCATAGCAATCATAATTTGGATAGTAAGTGGTTGTCATAATACAAAACATCATAGAAAGGACCATTGGTTAATAGTAGGCACTATGGAGGTCTTCAATGCAAGTCCTAATTCAACACTCCTTTTTAAGACCTACTTTGCATACCCCTAACTTCAATCTAAGGTATTCAAACCTCGACTTTGGCAATATCAACAACCTAATATTTGGAACTGCAATAGCTGCACCTCACTTCACCATTACTTTCTGCGTTATGTATGGCATGGAACTTGACTTTAATATGCTTAGTTCTACCATGGTTAATAAGATTCTTAAGAATGGACATGGCAAACTTGTTATCCAAAAATAACTTAGTGGTTTCTTTTTTATCAAGCTTTAAATTTTAAAGCAATTCTTGAGCCAAATTGCTTGATTTGTGGAAGCTGTAGCAGCAATATACTCCGCTTCAGTTGTAAATTAGACCACAACATCTTGTTTTCTAGTGTTCTAGCTGAAGTAGCATTTCCATAGAAGAAAACATAGCTTGAGGTGCTTATGCAATCTGTAGAGTCTCTTGCATAGTCACTATCACTGAAGCTATGTAACTTGACTTCAGAAATCCTATTATAATTCAAATCAAAATCCAAAGTGCCTTGCAGGTATCTTAAAACTCTTTTGGCCACCTTGAAGCGTTGAGATAAAGGAGCTTGCATAAATCTTGAAAGGTAACTTATTGAGAACATAATGTCTAGTCGAGTGCCACATGCATACAATAAACTCCTAATCAAGCTCCTGTATAATGAAGGCTCAACAAGCTCAAAAGGTTCACCTGCATCAGTTTTAAAATTCGCAAACATTAGACAATCAACAAGTTTGCAATTCAACATGTTTGCAATTCAACATGTTGAATTTCTTCACAATCTTTGAGATATAGCTTTTTCGAGAAAAAAAGATGCCTTGAGTACTTTGATTAACTTGGTGTCTAAGGTAAAATTTCATTTTTCTCAAATCACTCATTTCAAATTCAGACTTCATTGTAGTTTTGAGCTACATAATAAACTTTTTCTCAAGACCTGTAACAAACAAGTCATCAATATACAGAAAAACTATTAGTGTCATTGTTTCATTAACCTGCAACATATACAAAGTAGGTTTATTCATACTTTTGGAGAACACTTTTAAGGTTAAATAGGAGTAGATTTTGTTGTATCAAGCTCTAAGGGCCTGTTTGAGCCCATATAGAGCTTTATGCAGTTTGTCCACAAGGTTGACCTTATTGTTGACTTTTAATCCTTTAGGTATTTCAACAAAAATATCTTCATTTAAGTCTCCATTTAGGTAAGCTGAAGTGATGTTTGATGGACATCCCAACCAAGGCTTTCTGCAATTGAAATGAACAACCTAATCGTCCCAAATTTGGCAATAGATGCAAATGTTTTAATATAATCAATACCTAGCAATTAAGCATACCCCTTCATAACCAATCCAACCTTGTGTTTATTGATTGAACCATTGACATTGGACTTGGTTCTAAAAATCCACTTAGTGCCAATGACATTCATGTAGTCTGGCTTTTCCACTAAAGTCCAAGTCTTATTTTCATTGATCATTTTCAACTCTTCTTGTATTGCAGCTTGCCAATGAGCTTAATCTTTGGCTTCATAGTAATTTGCAGGATCTCAAATAGTCATATTGCATTTGTTGCAGATACATTCCAAACTTTTGGAACCTTTGATAGCAAATTCAGTGTCATTAATATCATGACCAAGTTCATTAATGACTTCTGTTAGTGTCCCTAAACCAAGCATTCTATCATTAAATGTCTCAACCAAGCTAAACTCTCAATTCCACCTTTCATTTTCATCAAATATAACATCTCTTATGCCTTGAACTTTCTTGGAGTTCACATTGAAGACCCTGTGACCCTTGGCTTACAAATTGAATCCCAAAAACACTCCGAGCTCTGCTTTAGGATCTAATAGTTTTCTTTTTTCTTTTTTTTTTTTTGCCTTTGGAACATGAAAGCAGCATATGCATCTAAAGACTTTGAGTTGACCAATTGCTATTTGACTTTATGCTAAGCCTCATAATGATTTATTCTTTGCAACGCCTTGGTCGGTAGTCTATTTATCATATAGATAATAGTATTGATTATCTCTACTTAAACATACTTAGGCATTGACTTCTCAAACAATAGACACCTGGCCATGTTTAATACTATCCTATTCTTTCTTTCACACATCCCATTTTGTCGAGGTGTGTAAGGGATGGTAAACTAATGTTTAATACCAGCTACAACTTAAAAATCATCAAATGCTCTTAATGTAAACTCAATGCCATTATCTATTCTCAAGTGTTTAATCTTGCAACCTGATTCAAGTTCCGCTTATGCTTTGAACTTCTTAAACAAAGAGAAAACTTTTGACTAAAGCTTAAGAAAACAAATTCGAGTCATCTTTGAGAAATCATCAATGAATAATAAGAAATACTTGTTACCATTTAGGGATTCAATGCTATAGAACCGCAAACATCTAAATGTACAAGTTCAAGCTTCTCTAGGGATCTTATAATATTTTTAATAAGGAAAGGCAACATGGTTTGCTTCCTTAGCTGACAAGTTTCACAGATATCAGCATGAACATCCATCCATGAAGGGTATTTTAGTCACCAAATTCTCAAAATTGAGAAAGTTCATGATTAAGTAACTACAATGATCCAAATGTTTATGCCATAGCTTAGATACATTGTAATTGGTCTTTCCTACTGCATTCAAACTTAAATGTTGCCAACTCAATGAAAAACATTTATTTATCATACTAACAATCATAAGCTTGCTACTAAAAGGCTCAAGTATGGTGTGTGTTTTGTCTTTAAATAGCAAAGTGTAATTGTTCTCAAGCGATTGGCCAACGTTAAGCAAATTCTAACATGTTTAAGTTACTAAGAACACATTTTGAACATACCTAGTCCCATTTGGTGTGGTGACAGCGACGGTACCTTTGGCTACTGCTTACAGATACTTTCCATCTTCAATTTCAATGTTTGCACTCTTGTTCCTTTTAGTGAAGATGAACAAGGATGCATTTAGAGTTATATGACTAGACTTACATTGTCTATCAACCAAATCTCACTAAATTTTGCCATATTTCCTTCTGAAGCCATGAAAAGCTACTCCTCAACAAATTTAACTTCTTTTAAGACTTTAACTTGCTAATTTTTCACATTTCCTTTGTTCTTGCATACTTTTTCCACATGACCAAGCTGATTACACTTCCTACACTTTACATTTGGCCTAAACTAATAGTAGTTTTTGCATGATTAGTCTTTTTGCAATAAAAGCACATTACATTTATGGTTTTCTTACCTTGTTGCCTTTGATTTCAAGTAATAGCCTTCTTTTTATCTTTCTTTTCACTTGGAGACTTTCTATTGGAGTTGTGAAGAACATTTTTCATTTTAAACCTTGTTTCTAATGTTGTCTCTGTGTTTTCTTCAAGTCTGATCTACCTTTTTGCTTCAAAGGCTTGAAAAGCATTAACTAACTCTTGAAAGGTCATCATGGTGAGATCTTTTGGTTCTTCAAAAGCAAAGATTTTAGTCTTAATTTTCTCAGGTATGCTTTCCAACATCTTCTCCATTATCTTGGAATCTAAAAGCTCAATTCCTAGAAGCCTCATGACAATCTTTATAAGCTTGTCCACATAATCCTTCACAGTTTCATCTTCTTTCATTTGAGTACTTCAAATTGCCTCATTAGGTTTAAAACCATCACTTTCTTAGTTCTAGCAAACCCTTGAAACTCCTCTTTGATCTTTTCTCGACTTTCCTTAACAGTTTCACAAGCCATAATCCTTGTAAATATTATGTCTATTACAATTGAGTGGATGTAGGACAAGGCTTTATACCTCTAGGTCATTTCCTCATTATGTTGCCTCATTTAAGCTATGGTAGAATAAGCTCTAAGCTGAAAAGTTCTCCACCATTTTCAACTACTTCTTAGAGGTCAAAAGCTCTAAGAAAAGCTCATACAACATAATTTTCCACTTGAAGATTAGGGGAAAAAGACTAGAAATACTACACTTGATGCCATTTTAAGGAAGAGAGGTCTCAACTATTTAAGTGAAGGCTAATGTGTTTAATAATAGACCTCAACGATGATAAGGCTCTGATAGCATGTTACGTTTGGTGTGTCTTTAATGACATACTCTAAATGTAAAGCATTTAGTATGAATGTAGTAGGAAATGAGAAAAAACCTAGAAAAACTATGTAGTAATATTTGTTATGCATTTTGGTTCATTTTCTTGCTAATACATTTTTACAAACTTACTAAGCAAGCTCAGAGTAGTGATTACATAATAGATTACAAGCTAAAAAATCACTTTGTTAATCTCTAGGAGCAAAAAGCATCATAATTTGAATAATAAAAGGTTTTAACACCACAAAACATCATAGTAAGGACCATTGGTTAATAACAAGCACTATTGAGGCCTTCAATGCAAGTCCTAATTAAGAAAAAGGCAGCAAGAAAAAATCAATCAATAACATAATTGTTTATATATGGCAACAATGGCTAAATGCCCTAAGGGCACCCATAAGCATAGATTGTTACAATATTTCTTTCATTTGATCCATTACATCCACTATTATAATAGATTATTACGAAGCCTTGATTCTTAAATACAAAGGCAAATTCCAAATTTAAAGAAGCTTGTAGGTGGGTGATGGTGTTGACATGAGGAAATAATTGGTTCATCAGAGAAAAATAAAGTTTGAAAGTTGAAAGCAATTTTAGACATTTTTGTGTTTTTCTATTTCATGGATATTTTAATCATTTTTTAAAATTTGTTAACGCCTTTAAGGTTTTGAGGCGAAGTTTCTATTTTCAATACTAATAAACTCAAGATGAAATAAGGTGAAGTCCTACGGATGGAGGTCATTTATCCTAAAAAAATAAAATTAAACTCTACTCATAACCTCAATAGCTTCCAAATAAATGTACCAGGGAACATAATTTATTGGAATATTAAAACCTTTGCATTAGCTTAAAAGAACAGATGTATCATTGGAATAACAGATTAAACTTCACATGATTAAAAAAAATCCTTAAATCAAAATTGGCAACATAACAGAATAAAAAATTACCTTTTTAAAAAGTTGAAATAAACAGGCATGACAATAAGAAATAATTTACATAAAACTATAGAAAGGGAAAATGAAATGAATAAATCAAAGCAGTCTTAAAGATCAAGAGACTAACCAATCAAGGTTGAAGACTTAAGATAAAAGCTATGGGTCCTCAAAGCAAGTCTCAAGGAGAAGTATTGAAACTAAGACTTGCATGGAACACCATAACAGCACTCATGCACGTGCAAGTTCCTTGTTAGTTTGGTTTTGATTGTTTCATCAGCTTGCATGCTGATATGCCATTGTCAAAGCATGCAACCAAAGCATGAAAAGATTAGATATTTGCCATTTGTTCATAATTGGTGTATTGCAAAAAAGGAAATGATGGTTATGCAATGTTTTAATTCTTTTATCAGTGTAACTTAAACCATGAAATGTTAATGTAATAAGTTAGTTCTTCTCTTCCATTGTTCTCAAGTTAATTTTCTTGTTTTATTGCAACATTTCTTCTAGCATTATTCAATTTTAAACTAAAACAAACAATTTATTTTTTAAGAAGAAAAGTGTTTTATGCTTATTTTGTTAAACTTGTCAAACAAAGAATCATACTCACTTTGCAATTTATTAAATAGAATATAAGGAAGTTAAGAAGGTACCCTAGTATCATCCTCTCTAACCATTAAGCGAAGATTAGCTTTTGCATTTGTTTCTAGGTCATCATCTCTCGAAACAAGTGGATCATCCTTTGGCTAGGCTAGGTGATAGCCATTCCTTCCTTTGAGTTTGTTTCTCTATTTAAGGGACATTCTCATTTTAAGTGTCCAAGTTATTTATAGTCCTAGTAGACACCTTGACTTTTTTTTGAAGCTTTACTCTTGTATCCATTTCTCCAAGAAAGTGTTCTTTTTTAGATTTTTCTTCATAGTTTTATAGTGTTTCTAGCTTAACAACCTCTTGTATCTTCAGGAAATAATAGCCATTTCTTCATCGTCCATTTTGTAGAACAAATTTCCAGTTCTTTCTTCTATAGAGCTTACTCTTAATCCCAAACTTGTTTTCCTTTCCAAAGCCTTTTTTTTTTTCCTCTTCTACCTCTTGCTAAATTTCTTGCTCGTAAGAAAGCAAGGATTTGCAAATCTCATCGAGTGAGATTTCATTAAGATTCTTAACCTTTTTCATGGCAATCACTTTTTGTTTCCAAGCTTTAGGAAGAGATCCTAATAACCTATTTATTTGCACATCTTTAGGTATAACCTTCCCCCACTGCTTAAGCTAATTTGAGACAGTTGCATATCTATCCAACATGGAAGTAATTGACTTGCCAAGTTGTATCTTGAATGTTTCATACTTATGTGAAAAGATTGTGATCCTAGATTTTTTAACTTCAAAGGAGCCTTTATGTGTAATTTTCAGCTTTTCCCTAATTTGCCTTACTATAGAGCATGTTGATATTTTTTAATTCAATTGAATTAAAGGCATAGTGAAAAGTGTTGATCACTTTGAAGTTAATCTACATCATTCTCAATTCTATTTCAGACACTATTCGTTTATTGGCTTGAGAATCATTTTTCCAATCATTTGAGACATCTACTTAGGGATATAGGATTAGGAATGTCAACGGGTAGGGTACCCTATAATTTTGAGGTGCCCAAACCCTAACCCTATAAAAAATCAACTACCCTGACCCTATTAACTACTCGAAAAATTTTAAAATTACTACCCTAACCCTAATCTTATTACATTTTTACTACCTTATAATTACCTTAACCCTTTTAAAAACCCGATTAGATTAAAAAATTATTAAAATCTTCTTCATAGGTACCCAATTACCTAAACCCGTATACATATATAATAATATTTCTCTACGTATTTCATAAAATTAACTACTAATTAAATTAATAAAAATAAAAATAATAAAATTTAAATTTAAATAATCAAAAATAAATATCTTAAACATAAACTTAAATAACTAAAAATAAATATCCATACAACGATATGAACTTAAAGAACTATACATAAATTGTAAAACCCAACCCTATAAAAACATGTTCATGACATACATGCCCTGAGTAGCATGTTATTATGCTAAGAAAAACACCTAAGAATAGACGAAACCCGGTATTGTCCCTAACGGTACACTTGAGTTGATTTAACCTCGAACTAGTTCAAATAGGAAATT
>NC_030854.1:21039437-21085073 GCF_000208745.1 Theobroma cacao | reverse complement strand
TAGTAATTAATTTATATAATAGTAATTATATTCTTTATAAATGAACATGATATATAATATAAAGTGTATGTGTTAAAGACATTACAAGTTATAGTAACTAGAAAGTGTATATCTATAAATATATATATATATATATGTATATATTACAATTAATAATTTTATAAGTTATAATTTTTATAATGTTAACACAAAATAAAAAATAAATATATTTGCATTTAAAGTATATATATACTAAAAGTATTAGTATATATATAATATAGTAATTATATTTCTTATAATATTACTAAATATATATAATATATTTATTTAAAAACATTTCAAATTAATTAATAATCATAGTTTAATGAATAAGTTTAATTAAATATATGAGTTTGTCTTTAATTACACGAAATTAAAAAATAGTTAGATTCCAAAACTATTCTAAACTCAAAGACTCTTTTTAAGTATATATATTATAAGTTATAATTTTTGTAATCTTAACCCAAAATAAAAAGTAAATACATTTTTATTAAAAATGTGTATAATAATAATTATATTCATTTGTAATATGATATGATATTCATATTATTTAAACATAATTAACAATCTAATAATATTTTTATTTATATATATTCATATCATCACCTTAGTAATTTAACTAACTATATTTCTAATATATTTGTCAACATTTAATAGAGGAAATTGTTTGTTAAGATGGTAGACTTTGGGTGCTTTTTTTCTTTACTTAGGTTTGAGTCCAATCAGCATCAATTTTATTCAACTATTTAAATAATAAAAATATATATACATGGGTATTTGTAAACGAGTTCGGGGCGGGTATCTACGGAATCCGGATATAAAATAATCAAGTTAGGGTAGATTCGGGTAATGAAATCACTATCCGAACCCGTCCCAAACTCGTTTATTGGGTACCCTAATTCGGTATAATCGGGTACCCTATAATAGGGTATCCGTTGACATCCTTATATAGGTTCTTTCTATAATTACATCTCACATCTCATAGTCTCAAGCACTAATATAATCGGACATCCTTATGCTCTAATATTGATAGTTTGTTCCATTAAACAGAGAAAGCCTAACTATGGATTGTCCATCTACTATATGTGTATTTATTGCCACCATCTTGGATTACTCTTGAGGTCGTTAAACCTTCAAATGTAGAATATTAGCTCTTATATCACTTGTTAGTCTCAAAGGACAGTACTAAGGGAAGGTAAAAGCACTTTTTTGGAATTGAAAGATTAAGGTTAGAGAGAAATAAAAGTTAAAGGACAAAGGTAATTGAATAAAAAATAGATCACCAATGAAAAGGTTAAGGAAAATGAACAATTCAAAACTATTTATAATGGTTTAATCTTCTCCGATTTATGTTTGCTATCTTTACAAAAGATTTAAAATCCAATTTTCTAAATCAATAGAATTAATAGCTTCTACTAAACTTTTACAAAGTGAGCTTATCTCAAATCCAAAACTCTAACGTACGAACCCAACAATGTTTTCTTCCCTTGCAGTTGTTTTGTCAAAAACAGAGTAAAACTTACACTAAAACAATAAACATATAGCTTTTACAACCGTGTGGCTCAATCACAAAAATGATTAAATTTCATACATAATAACCTCAACCAAGAAAGTTTCAAACATTTTCCGACTAAAATAAAAATCCTTCTCTATATCAGCATTTTTCTTTTTTCCTAGTTATAACATGTAAGCCAACTTATATGTTTAAAAAACTTGATTGTACTTTATAGCATGACTGCATAAGCCAGAAATTTTATTTCTTGGTTAAAATAAAAAATTACTTACGCCCTCATTCGGGCATTGTTACTAGTACATTACAATTTATTTTCAACGGACAGCCTAGTTTAACTTTAAATGTTTATTTTGACAAAGAAACAATCTTAAAACGTTTCTCTTTTAATGGCAGATAATGATATCCATAGACTAACAATTCCTTAGATTCATAAAGCTGATGGCACGATATCAAGAAAGTATAATGATGCTTAAATACACAAGCTTTGAGCCCATAGACTCCAGTACAAATCACCAAATCAATTTATCAAAAACCATTCAATATGCATGACTGAAGAGTTCGCTACATACTACAATTTTGATAAATTATCTTTGAAGTCATATGCCTAACAGAAAATATCTCAACAATGCAAAACTCGTCATTAACAACTCATATTACAAGCTTGCTGCTTCAACATTTAAGGTTGGATCTCTCAAAGACGTGATGAAGCTCCTGAAATCAGTTAGCACCAACACAAACTTTAATCTCACTGACAAATCGCCTAACTACAAACACCTTGTCACCTCTTTCTTTCTGATCGCCACTTGAACACTGGCTTGGAGGTTGGACATATTAACTCGTCTTCACGGAGTTTGCGCTTCCGACCCTTTTTCTGTCCATTAAATTGAATGTAATGTTTCACTTCAAAATTTAAATGCATTGCCCACAGTATATTAGGAATTCACTTAAATATGCCAATACCTGTAATTCCTTCTTCAATGACATTTCCATATATATTTTCGCCAGCTCATTTACTCTACTCTTCCTGGCCTCTAATTCCCTGTACGATGTAGCTGTCTTCCTACATGTGAAGGAAAAAAGAAAGTACAAAGATTAATGTATGTGTATGTGTATACACTACATGCAATCATGGCTTCCAAGATGAAGAATAACGGATGGCAATAATAAGTTTGCATAGGATGGGAAACCTGGCAAGCAATAATTATATTTCAAGCAATCATGGCTACATGGCAAGCAACAACTTATAGTTTTAGGTTCAAACTGGATGGAAACAACAATTAGGGTCCAATGGTTGATTTAGGATGGAAGAGATTGAATTTTGAGGTCTGAAATTAAACAAACAGAACAAATTTGAATGCCGGTCTGGGCATCTGAACATTACCCATAAGCAGTATACTAAGTTCAGAGATAGGGTTACTATTTGATGGTCTCTTTGACGTTGGACTAGTTACTGCTTGATAGAAGCTATTTAGAAATTAAAGGGCTTGATTAACCTGAAACAGATTAAAATAAAGAGTAGAGAGGCTTCACAGATTGCTTCACACAATAGCAACAGCTACTTCTCATCAACCTCTTTTCTATTAATTAAAAGAAGTTGCATGCATATGTACAGATTTATAGAACAGATTAAAATAAAGAGTAGAGAGGCTTCACAGATTGCTTCACATAATAGCAACAGCTACTTCTCATCAACCTCTTTTCTATTAATTAAAAGAAGTTGCATGCATATGTACAGATTTATAGAATCTCAATTGTTAAGGACTCCAAATAGAAAATAAGATACTACCAAGATTGACATAACCTGATGTAACAAGTAAGAGCTTTAGACGGTAATTTCCAGAAAAGATAAAACTAACCAGAATATTATTGACACTTGAAACAGAAGAAACCAGGAAATAAATGACACAACTTCAACAAAGAAAAAACTGTCACCACTAACATGACTTTTAGATTAAATATGGTGGTCCTACATAAGTCCAACATACAAAGGCCATATTCCAAGTCACTGAAACTTGACCACTCCGTCTACTTCATCTCCCCTCAATAGTCAGAATTTTATGGTAAAGTCCCCTTTTCAGACATGTTAGGTGATATGTTAAACTTCAAGTGCAATGAATGTGGATTTTGAGCATCCACCAGTTAAGGTATTTTTATACATAAGCTTATGATGGCATTTGTAATTTACCTAATGCAAAAATGTGCACATTTTCATTATATTATTAGTACTTCTAAAATATTCAGTGCACCAGCAAAACCCTAAAAACCAAGATGACTAATTCACATAACTGCATAAAAACTTGTGCAACTGAGCATCACAATGAGTACATGTATATCTGCAGACTCCACTGTGGTTCAAAGGGCAGTTCATACTGTTCGGTGGCAAGTCAATATTTTAAAATGATGAACCCATGAAAACGACCCATAACAATCCCATCTTTTGTACAAACATTTTAGTAGAATGAGATGAAGAAATTTCATTCAAAACTTCAAAATATCCTCCAATAAAGTTCCCAATATTTGACATTATTACAGATTGTTTTGTACAGAAGTTAAATGTATATCATTACCAAAGTCAACAAGTCAAAATAATCAAGAGCGCCTTTCAGGAAAAAAAAAATCAAGAGCAATTGCTTAAATGATATCTTCCAATTTCCATTGAATGAGCGCTTGCAATTGTAGTTTTGAAAAGCAAACAACTTCGTGACTGAACACAATTAGATAACCAATCCAGTTATTTACAAAACACCATGCAAACATTTTCTATTAACTAACCTTTTAATATGATCAGGGATATCAGCAGAAGAGGGAGGAGTTCTGTTTTCTGAAGATTGTGAATATAATTCTCTAGCCTCTTGCCTGCAAAAAAAAAAAAAAAAGTGAATACACACTTTTTACATTTCAAAACAACAGGTACTCTTAATAAATATAGACTAGACTGTAATTCATCTGGAGGGTTTTTCTTTTTCTCCCTTCTTTGTGAAGAGAGAAAGCAGCATATACCAAAGTGCCCTACATCAAAGGGCAGAAGATCTATATTTCAACTAGTTTTACCAGCCCTACAACCATGTCAAGACATATCAAACAAAGATGAAAACTCTGAGCATTTGTACTAATCATTGAAAGCAAAAGCAAGCACTTTCAACTGTAGGAAACAACTATTGACAGTTTGAATTAGAGTACAGAAACAGATTGGTGATTTTTTTTAAAATAATAAAAAAAAAGAATGTTAGATAAGAAGGCAAAAAGAAAGCATAGGGACAATTTAGGCAACTGTTGACTACTAAATTAAACATGGTTTTGAATTTTGAATAATGGTGACATGAATTTGTCATCTTGCCTGCATAACAAATACATCAATGCCATAGAAAAAACACCTAAATGTTTTTTTTGAATAATCTTTCTAGCATAACAGCAACCCCAAATAATGAACCAATTAGGACTGTCCCCCTTGTACCAGAAAAGAACTACATCATATACCCCATTCTCTAACCCATACCACAAGCAAGACGTACCATATAATTAGTAATGCATGATGTATCTATCTATTTACCTATCTATTTGTTTGTCTATCCAACCAACCAACACATACATGCACATACACCCATTTATTTGTCTACAAATATGTTTGTGAATTTCCACAAAATTTTGGTATAGCTTTTCATATTTTTGTCTTTCTTAATGCACAACAACAAAAACAGAACCTTTTTTCCACAATGTGGGGATAACTATATGGATCATAATTGTGCCCTTAAGATCGTATTCTTAGCAATCACAGTATAAGTGGTACTCTTGTAATTTTTACCAATGTCCTCTTTGGTCATCTTCTCTTTATCAAGTCATGGAATGCTTCACTACTCACATCTTCGTGAAGGCATATTTCTAGGTCTCCTCTTTAGTTCTCCAAACCACCTTAAATCTATTTTCCTTATCTTGCCCCAAAGATATCTAGCTCCACCTTTTGCTAATACACTTCTTAATCTTGTTTGCCCATTTATACATACATCCAGTGTAACATTCTCATCTCAGCCATACTTCATTTTTTTCTAATCTTATATTTGTCTCCATTAACATAAATTGCAATAGAACTTAAAAGATAAACCTAATGTATTATAGATGCAAGTTTCTGACTCTATAACAAAAGTACATTGCTTGAACAAATTATTATAAAAATAGTACTACAACGTTTCAAAGAGATTTAATTTTCATAGATTATCTTTTTCCACATTCATCAGCTATTACTTGCATTGTTGTGCATAACTTCAAAGGGGCCAAACTAACAGCAAATGATTCATTTTACTTAAGAAAGGTCATCACCCAGCATCAGTCTTGTCAAAGTAGGGATACAAAAATGGCAATACTGGTATGATCATGATGACATAAAATGAAACCACTTGAAGAAAAACAGGATAACAGTCAAAAACAATAATAAACATGTCAAAAGTAACTCATAGTTTTATTCTCTTTGTCAGGCAACAGCTCAAAATTTTCACTTTGGCCAACAACCAAAGGCAAGAAAAAGGAAGGTGATATCAAGAAATCAAACCTGTCTTCAGCATAGTAAATGTGTCTGTTAGATGGTTGATTATCAATACAATGCAAAACTGCAGTTAGCTTCTCAATTTTCTGTAACAGAATAAAAGAATATTGATAACTAGTTCAACATAGTTTCATTACCAAAACCACGTGGGAAATATTATGCAGCCCTTGATAAACCAAAAATCATCATAAATTATTCATGCTACCTTCTTTTCACTTTGCATTTTCTGTAATATATATCCCATGTCTTGGGTCTTCATTAGCATGAGTTCTTCTTGAGTGTATTTGTTAGCCTGACTCCTACACAAATAAAGAATTTAGCGAAAGAAAAGAAAGCTAAATAAGCATTCTCGATTGCAAGCCCAAATAGAAAATGGTTAAAACATGAGAGCAGTATGTTACTCAGGTTTATGAACTCCATCAACAGTTCTTGTTTTTATCATCTGAAAGTAAAATTCATCAGGATTCCTGAATGCGGCTTTCTCCTTGAGTCTCTGTAGAGCACATTGACAAAGAGAGCATAAGAAAAAAAAATGAAAGGAAATTATATTTATATAATCATCATGAAACTATAGCCAGCACTCTGATTACAATCTAAGAAGCAGGAAAATGAATGCACTAACAACTGTCAACAGCAGGAAGAAAAGAAGCATTAACTTACCCGTAAAGTTTCCTCCTTTTTGTGGAATGCTTTCGCACGGACAACATAATCCTTGTGTTTTTCAAGAAGCCCAAATTTTTTCCTTGAGGACCTAACATATGAACAAGTAGCCATCAGTATGAAAGCAGTTACATTTAAGGAGGAATCTATCTATCATATGGAAGCAGAGAAACTAATTTAGAAAGGCCGGCATAATGAAGGGAAAAGCTGTGACTCACGGTTGAGCTCGTTCTTTGTGAGCCCGTCTACTAATGGCATTTCTTAATGATGACATTTTTAGAGCAAAGGAAAGCAAGCAATCACCCGCACTTCACTGTTGGCGTGGTTTAGGAGATTGTGGCTCGTTTGTGGACAGAGCAACCAATAGATATGCTGCAAAACTACTGAAACCTACAAAATCAAGAAAACCCTGGAGATTAATGGAAAAACTATGTGTATAACATACTTCAAACAGAATTCAATCTGAATCTATCCCTTATACATGCCCACCAACTGAATTGCATTGAAAAACTGCCAATCTTTGACAACCGGATTGATCAACTCCAATTAATAGGAAAAAACAAACCCATGAAGCTTATGAACTGAGCTTCATTGATTCCAAAACCCATGAAACTTATGAACTGAGCTTCATTGATTCCAAAACCCATGAAGCTTACGGAAACCCAGGAAATTCAGCAATAAGAATAGAAATACCTCAAGTAAATGCCTGCTATGAAGAATGGCAGCGATTTAAAAGGGAAAGCAGAGACCAGCAGCCAGAAAGGGGAAGCCTGAGTTACAGCTACAGAGTTTTGCCCTTGGGTTAAGAGTTTCTTTGTCTAGTTATATGGGCTTTAGGCCCTAATATGTTAAGAAAAGATATGATAGGGTAGGGCTTTGGGCTAAAACGGTATCTACAACATTAAACATATATTAAAATTGTCCCTAAAGAGGTGTGGTAATGACACTGTCCAGGGATATAAAAGTCTTTTGCATTGACTCCAAACCATGCGTATGGCACCCCGGATGAGGCCTTTATCATATCCTCAACTGATTTAGAACCCATGTATGCTAACCCCAACACCAAAAAACTAAAACCAAGAAAACATCCACATATGCACCAATCCCCTCCATACAATCTTCGCAAGGAAGCAAAGTAAAAACCACTTTAAAAAAAAATACAAAAGACAGAGTCTTTAGCTCCCAACAACACAACCCAATAATGCGAAGCTAGAATCTATCTAATCCCTTCAAAATCATCAATCATCACCACCCATTAAAACTAAATCTAACACCTTTTGGAAGAATAAAAACATCCAGATCAAAATAACACATTAAATACCAAATAAATCAATTCCAGATTCGATTTAGCAAAGATTATTTATTTTCAGATCACTCATTGCAGAAGAAAGAAACATGATTGCATAAAGAATTTAAACAAAAATAAAATTAAATGAGAATTATTCTATTACAGTTACCTCATTTAATGGATTATTAGAGAGAGAAAGAAAAATATGTTTTTTTTGGAGAGAGAGGTGGGTGATACGGATAGGATAGATTTCGAGGTATTTATACAATTTTAGGAGTGAAGGAGACCTTACACCCCGAGAAGACGAACGGTGGCTAGGCTTTTTTAGAAAGAGAGCAAACTGGGGGAAGAGAAGAAAAGAAGAAAAGAGGAAGGGGAAGAAAAAGGGAGCCGCAGCCGGAAAGGCCTAGGCCGGCGAAGGCAACGGCGCCGGGGACCAAAGAAGGAAGAGAGGGTTGAGAGAAAGGGGTTGGCTGCTAGGGTCAGTGGGAGAAGAAGAGGGGAGCAAAAAGGACGAAAAGAGAGAGGGGTTGCCCACTAGGTTAGATTAAGATTTTATAGGAAAATCTAAACTACGCCGTTTGTTGTATGCAAAATGATGAGGTCGGCCGGCTCCTCTCAAGCCCAACCCGTATCAACTTTAGGCTTAGCTTATTTTATTTACGTAATTTCTATTTTTTATGCGTGAATTGAATTTATGAAATTATTATAAAAAAATAAAATAAAAAATAAAAAATTAATTGAATAAATTTAATAATGATTTACTAAAATTATTGGGGATCCCAAAAACTTATTTTCACGAGGTGTATTAAGGCATAGGATAACAAAGTAGTAAAAAATTGAATATAATTCACAAAATTTTATCATTAATATTAAGAAAATTTTAAAAAGCGTAATGACTATTCATTTTATTGTAATAATTTTATTATCTAAATTATGCAGTTAATGAATAATTATTTTCAATCTCAATTTTAATTAATTTCGTTTTTATAATCATCATAATTAACAAAATATGATTATATTAATATTGGTAATATAAAAAAATAAAATCCCTTCACTAATTAAAGATTATTTAAATTAAAAAATTTACTTAATAAGACATGGGAAAAGGTTTTTAAAATGCTGTTATTTTAAAATAATTACCTTTAATTTATTATTACTATTATTATTTATAGTATTTTTTAATTTAAATTATTCTTTTTTACTATTATTATTTTTATTTATAATATTATGTAATTTAAAATTATTTTTTATAAAAAAATTTAAACCCAGTATTTGCTTCACGTATGTTATATGAATTTTTATTTATTCATCAATTATAATTATATATAAATATAAATATTTTTTAAAATATAAATAATTCAAATTTTATTAAAAATTATAAAAATTAAAAATATATTTTAATAAATGTAATTTAATACAATTAGAATTTTTATTTAAAATTTTTTTGTCAAATCATATTAATATTGAAAGCTTTTAAATAAAGATGAAAACTATAACATGTTATTATAATAATCTCAAATTAAAATTTTACAAATATCAAACCAATATAAAAAATTTAAAACTGAGTCACTTAAATTAGTATAAAAAAGAGATCAATTAAATTACAAAAAAATTAAATAACTCAAAAATAAAAAGAAAAAAAAAGACAGTAAGAACCAAAACATAAAGCCCAACATTAAATTCACCCAACAAATTCTGAAATGGGCCCAAAAAGGCGAAGCTTAATAATATCAATAATATATATTAAAAATAAATGAATATAATATATTGTATATACCTATATACATTTTTGCACAAATTATATTAATCAGCAATTTTTTTTGATCGATACCTTCTAACAAATTCGATATAGTTTTTATTATATAATTCCATAAAAAGTATTATGACAAACAATGTATTGAATAAATAATACTAAAAAAATAAAAATAAACAATATCTTTTAATATATAATTTAAATTGGTTTTATAAAAAATAAATATTTTCTTTTCCATTTTTTCCTTTTTTTACTAATTAATAATAGTACTAAGAAAAACACATTTCAAAAAGTTATATTAAGAAAATAAAAGAATGGAAAGTAATTTTTAATATTATGATTTAAGTTGAATTTATGAAAAAATTTAAAATCTTAAACTTTTTTTCTATTAGTAGGAAGCACAGTAGTGGGAGGTCCTAATTGAGAAATGGGACTATAAAGTGTTATTTATATTAGAACAAAGGGTAAAATATCTCAACCTTTTTAAATTTTAATAAAAATTTTAAACAGATTTATTAGTTTTTGAAATTAAAATTCTGCTCAAAAAATGCAAATACTGTTAATAGATATCAAGAAAAGATTAAAATGTTTTTTTTTATTAATTTAAAAAATTATTATTATATTTTAAAAAAATTAAAAAAGAAAGGAGCACCGATCGAGGCTCCCTAAGAGAGCATCGAGCTCCCCAAAGGGAGCACCAAGTGCTCCTTTGGGAGCTCTGATCGGGCTCCCCTTAAGGACCACCGGTGCTCCCTTAAGGAGCCTCGATCGAGCTCCCCTTGAAGACCATCGATGCTCCCTTAGGGAACCCCTATCAGGCTACCCTTGAGGACCGTCGGTTCTCCCAAAGGAGCACTAGATCTAGTGCTCCCTTGGGAGTCCCAATCGAGCTCCCCAGGGGAGCATCGGTTTTCCCTGAGGGAGTCTGATCGGGGCTCCTAGGGGGGCTCTGGTGCTCCTTATTTGAGAAGTTTTTTTTTAAATAATAAAAATAATAAAATTATATAATAGTAATTTTAATAATTAATTCAAAGATAAAATTATTTTTTTTCTTACCACGTCTACAAATAAACAAAAATATTAATAATTGACTAACGATTGGACCTAATATCCAACGAAAAATATTTTTTTAAAGTAAATTATTTATTTTAAAAACTAACGAATCTTCACATAATTTTGATTAAAACTTAACAAGAATAATGATATTTTACCCTAAAACAAATGATTAATACTGTGGATCCCTTAACAAAAGTTATATAGCTAGAGGAAACATGTCAAGTACAACAAGGGTAACGGGGAATTAGGTTTAATGGGGAAAATGAATTATAGAGAGATAGATGGCTTGGTCAATGGTGCCACATCTAGAGGTTACAAACTCATTATAGGAAGCACAAGGTCATAGCTAATTATAATGTTGATGGCATAAACTAGTGTCCCTTGGTCTCTTAAAGGACAAAGTTAGCCATTGCTTTATTACAAATTCTCGAAGCCTATAAATAGGAGCAGCCTCAACTCTTCTATTCACATGTACTCTATTATATACGGGCACAGAAACGTGTTGCATTTTGAGCCTTATACTCTATGCTTAGTGCATAATTGTAGAGAGCATAATGGGTGCAAAATGTTATTTCGAGTTCCAATGTTGACAAGTATTCAGTATGTTTCTTATTTTTAACAAATTGGGAGCAAAGATTATTATTTCAAGTTGTGATATATGTGCCTCCGTCCCCATCAATGAGGAATGGCATTTTATCAAATGAAAAGATAGATCGAAGAAATGCCTCCAAGAGGGAAAAAGAAACAAATTGAGTAGCAGTAACCATTATCACATGGGCAAAGAAAGAAACGTGCTTTCTTTTTCCACATAGAAAAAGACAAATCAACTTGAGGGCCATATGTCCTACGTATGTGTTATCCATGATACAAAATGTAAGTTAAAAAACACAAGGGCCAACAGAATAGTGTTTGGTAATGGAGTGATTGAAACAAGCAGCAAGGCATCGACTAATGTAAATGTGAAGACTCATGGACTGCTATTAAATTTGGTAACCAACTAGGAATAAACATCTTGGTACACAAGGGATGAACCCATAAACCAGAAAAAGTAGCTTAGAATCTGTTTGCTAAAAGCCTTACACTAGATACATTTTGCGACCCAACCTCATCTGTACAACCCTCTAGGTTTCAAGGACACCAATCATTTGATACTAAAATGGACAAAAAAGGCAAAGTTGTAGGGATAGAGAGTACCTGGCCAAACGGAAAAAAAAAAAAGGAAGAAACCCCAAGAACGAACAAAAATAAAGACATGAGAAGATGCTGCAAATTGCTTCACTAGCAGGGCATGTCAGATTGGCTTATAGTATCAACTTGCTTGCACCGTCTTTTTCATGATCCAGATGTTATGCTAGCTTTGTTCAGGCTAGCTCCCAAATGACACAGGCATTTGTTTCGACCAGACAGTTCAGTTCAAGTGAGATCAACAGATAAAAGTGTTTACAGTTGGATCCTACTTCAAGACTTCTGAAATGTGCGAGAAGAAACCCCATGTAGAAGTCTAACAAATCCCAAGAAACTAAGCTTCCCATCCGAATGTCTTATCCAGTCTTGGAGAACTACGTGCACTGGTACTGATGGGCTAAGTCCAAGTTCCTGGACCGAAAAAAAGAACACCATTTAGCACCATGATAGAGGAAGCAGCACTGGATGAGATTTCATAAAGCCTTATTCAATCCCTCAGAAATTTGTAAAACAAAACTCAAAAGATCTAAAATCTGGCAAAATTACTGAGCTAAATAGCAATTATCAGCAAGTACACTTTAATCTTTTGTTTCTTCTAGTGAGCTTGGTAATCCAAAGATAGGATAAATGGAAGAATCTGAACTGCTCTACGCAGCAAAAACTTTTCTCAACACTGGGGCCCAGTTTGGCAATCAACCATTTCTCTGGTCTTTTCTCCTAGATCATGGAGCTTATACACCTATCTTTTCCAGGTCTGAAGCCATGTTATAGGGAATTGTCTTCAATTTTACAATACCCAGGAAAACTCTGGGAGAGACAGAAAGGGAACACTTACCGAGGCAAGTTCCTCTATCATAATGGGCCTGTTGCCATCCTTCTCAAACAAATCATATGCACGCCTTGCATGTTGCTCCCAAGTTTCCATTCCTTCTAGCTGATGCACACTTATGGAAGCAGCACAAAATTCTTCAAAGTCCAATTTTCTATACTGAAGAGTACTAATCTGCACAATTCAAGAGTAAACAAGCAACTAGTATTATAATTTTAAACATATTGGAAGTATATTTTTTCACAATTTTTTAATCTGTCTTCAGGGAAAAAGATGGATAAAATAACTTAGCAGCTTTACCATGTTGACATAATCAAGGACCCACGAATCCTTCATAGCATCAGTAGAATTTTTCATCAGCGCCTGCTAATTCCAAGCTATTTAGAATGACTTAAAAAATTATAAAAATGAAAAAAACAAGTAGAGATAGAAGCAGACCGTCTTATAATTCTGCATAGAAATGAATCCATTTTTGTTAGGCCCTAACAATGTGAATTGTTCCCGGAGATAAGCTAGCTGCGGTACAGTTAATGTCTTTGCAAGGGCCTGCCATAATAGGGAAACTTCAGCCAGCATATTCTTATTCATAGTTAACAATGTTAAGCTTTAGATCTTTATATCAAGGATATAAGCTAATATTTAAGAAATTTAGATAATTTTAAAAGAAATATAACTACATCTTTTACAGTGCAAAATGTCAATAATACTGCATCCCTCAACTCCTCTATCTTATGTTTTTATGAACGCAGACAAGTTCGATTTGGTTTTACTTTGTTTTGCTGCTACGTTGGTGAGTGCTGAGTGTTGATGTGGTGGGGAAGGAGCAGTAGGAGCACTGAAGTGTTTCAAGGGTTTCAGTTGGATCTTAGTTAACCCAACTGTAAATGAGATGGGCTTGCACTATGGTTGCCAGCAATGAAATTTTACTTGTAGCAATGACAGAGTAAACCCCATAACATGATCGCTATTACACTTTTATTATATTCATACAATTCTATGTAATGCCCAGATTAGAAAAATAAAAATAATACAATGAGTCATTGATCCTTTGTGTCTTCTTAAGTTTTTCATCATTTAATCTCAATGCAAAGTGCAAAGAACAGTAAACGTCATCTCTCTTGATTACACCACACCTTTGTACACTGCCAAGTAGGGCAAAAACATAGCCAAGCAGAAAAGTGGTGCAAAGTTGTAAACCGAAATAAGCTTTGATGTAGAAAAATCAAAGGTTTCAAATTAATGTTATTAAGGTGTTAACAAGTAGAAAAGTGCGATGTGCAATAATGTAAAATGATGAACCTAATCCCAATTAAGCATTAGAACCAGATCAGATTTTGCAATAATACACAAAAAGTGAGTAGTTTAAACATTACACAAACCCCATACCAAAAGTATATAAGAGGATAATTACATTTTTTAATGTGGTGAATTTGACACAAATTTAAGGGTAATTATCTGGCAGCCAAAAATGGAGCTAAAAGACTTACCCTTATAAGTGCAATCTATATTTAGACTGTCACTATGGATGTTGTCAGGTTCATATAATTCAAGATGCAACACCACAAACATCTGTTTGATTTTGATAAAGGGTGTTTCCAATGATTATTAAATTTGACTCAACCATAAATTAGAGCCTAAATTATGCCCAAAAGTGCATTTAGATTTTTTATCTGCAGTTTTGGCACAGTTTTTAGATGATCTAAAAAGTTTGTGACACAAAAGAGTAATAAGACTTTTTAGGGTTAATCCTAGAGCTGCAGATAAAGTCTATGTTGTGGACCTTGATTTCATTTATGGTTCCAGCGCACGGCAAATAAGTTTATTAAAACCATATAAAATAATTTGATAAATAAAGCAGACATACTTAGTGGGAATAAAAAACTCATTGCTAATCATAAGAAGCAAAAAGACTAGATACTCTAAGTAACAAAATTTAGCAAGAAGCCTTATTAATTATACTTACGCCCAATGCTGTTTTTCGTAGTGCAGATGAGCCTATATAAGCTTTTACAAGCCTGCATATTATCATATCTGATGGTATCTTTATCTCATGATAATTTGCCAACCACGGATGACCTAAGCATCAATCACAAAGAAAGTTATGATTAATTTCTGAAAAGAAAAAAAAAACAAATAGAACATCATTATAAATAATCATGATCAGGCATGGAGTCTACTTGATGAAAGAAATATGGTTAGGGTACTTTCTTCATTATCAAATTATCTCCTCCAAAATTACTCCATGACAAATGATGGAAAGTAGTAAACAAATGTAACATCACAAGTGACCCCATATAATGGCTGTTTTTCCATACCAGGTGACAAAGTTAGGATTAGCTACTTGAATAGTTTTAGCTACTTACTCAGAGCCTGAGCAGCAGTTAGCCTCTTACGGTAGTCCTTGTTCAACAATCTCTTTACAAAATCTATTGCTTCAGGGGATAAAGAAGGCCAGGGAGCTTCATCAAAGCTAGGGTCAGCTTTAAGGACAGCACGAAAGATGCCAGATTCTGTCCGTGCCCAAAATGGTCGACTTCCACAAAGAAGTATATAAGCAATTACTCCAATACTCCACATGTCTGCCTCAGTCCCGTATGATCTATGTAGTACTTCAGGAGCGACATAATATGCACTTCCTACGATGTCATTCAATCTTTCATCTGCCAAATCCTACAATAGTCAAAACCCATTCATTTGAACAGAAGCAGAGAAGGGGGCCTCAGTGAGTAGATCTAACCTGGCTTTACATAGTCTGAAAGTCCGAAATCAATGGCCTTCAGAGGCGAATTCTCTTGTTTACTAGTGAAAAGAAAATTCTGAAACAGAAAATAGCACATCACCATTAAAAGGAAGAGTATGCCACATTATGGTAACCATAATGTGGGGGAGAATCATCATATAGAAGTTAAATATTTTTCCTTAGGCATCTAATTTAAAAAATTTATAATCCAGTTCTCCAATTTCTTAGTCTCATTGTCATTCCATAGAAGTAGATAATTTAAGGCCTAGTCAGATTCCAAGTATAAAATATGGGAATTTTCCAATCAAATATTGTAGAGAGAATACAATTTATGTTCCTTTTAATGAAAAATTCAGTTGGTGTTAGTTGATCACTAATGGCGATGATGCAAAATTATACATGCAGTTTTTAGAATTGCAGACAAATAACGCAGGAGTTCAAAACATAACATAGGCAAATGAATAACAAAAGACTATTTGAGAATTTTGAACATGATTACAAAGCCACTTAAAACCCAAGACTAACATGGTGGAAAGGAAGTAAAATGAAAGTCAACCAGGACAAATATACATGTTGCAGTTCAGTAAAGTAACCCTTCAGAAAATCAAAGTAACCACTCATCTTAGAAGGGATTAAAGCATTAAAATAATAAATCTCATCATCCTTTCTTGACCAGGTGAAAGGAGAGAGATACTCTCCCAAGCAAGATTATTCAAGAGATGATAGTAGAAGAGAATAGCAATTAATCATAATTCACAAGCACTCTTAAAAAGGCCACCCAAATTTTTCCAATGCAAATTCAGTCATATAAATAGGGTGCATAAGGCTTCCACACCTTATACTTTCCGATCATGGTTCAAGTAAGTTTCAAGAATGGTGATCATGAGAATTGATGCTCTAGAATACAAAGATTATGGTCATGATGCATGGCAGATATGAGTCAATTACCTCTGGCTTGAGGTCACGGTGGACTACACCTTGAAGATGACAAAAGGCCACAACACTTAAAATCTGAACCACAACAGTCTTAGCATCTTCTTCTGAGTATTTTCCACCCCTAGAAAACACAAGCCAAATCCATGTTCTTAGAAGGTCCATAAACAAGTCAAACAGTTTACGCTGAAGGGAAAAGTTTAGAGGACACATGTACCTTGATAGTATTCTATCTAGCAATTCACCACCTCTACACAACCTGAAAACCATTAAAAGTAATAGGGAATAAGTTCCAGAAGTTTTAGTTATTACTACAGCTTCTGTTACATGGAATATAACTGATTTGAAAACTTTAACCACCGACAACATTCTCTCACAGTGGATTTTTTCCCTTGAAGAAGAAGATAACAAAGACAGGAGAAATGAAAATGCTAAGAACAACAAGACATCAGGTAAAGCAAAGAAAACAATCTTCCTTCATAATTAGAGATTTGCTCCAATGAATATTTCCAGCTCAAAGAATATAAATTTGGACCAGATGTAAACCATTTGGCCAACTAATGGTGATCTCATTAAGATTTACAGTTCCATACAAATTGAAACTATATATATTAAACTACAACACTATTGTTGATCAGTGAAGTGAATGGCTAATTTCAGTTTTGACAAAATTGCTTGCATCTATCAATGATTTTCAAGTATCAAAGCTTTGGCATTAGTTCCAATGGAGTCAAGAAACAGAATAAACTTAGTCCATCCCATAATTACAACTTATATGATAAAATGAGAAAATGTAAGACAAAGAAACCTACATTAAGAAAATTCAATTTGCTCACACTTACTCCATCACTATGTATACATTGTCATCATCTTCATAGGCATCATAGAACTGAACCAAGTTCTTATGACCTGTTAAAGCTCGTAATATCTTCACTTCTCGTCTTACATCCTCTATGGCAATTGCTGTTGTCATCTGCACACAAACAATATTTGTGTCAAATACAACAAACTGTTCATTAATTTTTTTTTTTTTTAAAAAAAGAAAAAATAGCCAAGAGAGCAGTAGCTATTAAAATGCTATCTTTGAAGTCAGACCAAATTATTTGGAGGACATATAGGTTCTGCCAAGTCATTTGACTGAAGTAAGTGATTAAAAATATCACAAGTCTAATGATTACACAACAAAGAATGCTGAGCCCCTCAATTTAAGATACAAACACACAATATTTGCATCAATATAAAACTGCTTTAGCTTGAATTAAATATAATTATCAATATCATTAACCAAGCTGAATATTACTGGTTAAAGATTATACCGTCATATATAAATGGCACCCAGATATTTTCCGGATAAATTGAACTGTAAACAAAATGAATCAAATCCAAATACTTGCTAACAATCAATAGCTAAAACAAGTGCTACCAAAGCAACAAAATGGATATCTAGGATGCACCTATAAGAATTAAAGGAGTCCTAAGATGATATTCAGATCAAAAGATCCTCAATCAGAGTGACTGCAAAACGTATTCCTGCAAATTCCTTAATGACTTGTGGAAAATAAAAACTGGCTTAGAGGCAAAATTAACATAGAAATTAGACCTTAGACTTTGGAATAACTTTAACGGCCACATCATGGCCTTTGAGGCTTCCTTTCTTGCCCTTAGCCGTGCAAGTATATCCAAAATGTCCACGCCCCACTTCCTCACCAAGCTCATAATGAGACATAAAATGCTTTGAAAATCCAAAATTCTTATCCAAACCGATGTCACACTCATTTCCTTCAGGAATTGAGGCCTCATTAGGCTTAATAGAGCCATGCCTTCTTGCCAGCAGTGCCCTGATATGCTTTGCGGGAGAAGGAGGAGGAAATGGGCGTTTGAAGATGCGCAGAGGAGTAGAATTCACACTTGATATTGCTGGGGATGTCTTGAAGAGACTTGGCAATGGACTTGGACTGTAAAAAGGGAAATTTGATGACTTGGTGGAGTGGGCATTTGCTGGTGGATCATTTTCACCTGGAATTGGTATGTCTCTTGATTGGTTTTGTTGGTGTTCGGTGGGTTTTCCATGGCAGAGTCCCATTGGAAACAAAGTCCCAAGGAAATTATAGACAGAAAAAAAGTCGAATTGTAAAAGAACCTAGAACAAGTTAAAGGCTTTGATCAAGAAACAACAGGAAAAGTGCAAGAAATTAAACCATGAGGAGGGAAAAGTGAGAAACTGAATTCAACCAAAAAGAAGAAAACAATTGATTTTGGTGTATTCTTGATGTGAGAAAAAAACTCGTACTTCACAGTTTGATCAAAGGAAAGAAAAAAAAATAGCACTGTTAAATTTGCAGAAGAACAAACTCCAAGAAAATTCCAAAGCAAAAAAGAAAGAGTACCCAAGAAGGAGAATTAATTGAAAAACATAAAAACAGAACTATAATGAGAAAGCAATTCAACTTTACTGATCATACAAAAACAATGCCAGATAGAAAGAAAGACAGAACTCAAGAAGAAAAGAAGCAGTAGCAGATTTTTGGTTCGCTGCAAGAAGTGAATGAAGAGGAAAGAAACAATACCACAAGAGGGAAAAAATTTACTCCTAGAAGAAGGAAAGAATAAGAGGGAGAGAGGCAAAAGAACAGAGAAAAAAGTAAGGCAAAGATGCTTAGCATAGGCAGCAAGAAAAGGAGAAAAAAAAAAGGAAAGAAACCAAGGCTTCTTTTTTTCTGCTTTTTGTAAGCTTTTTTATTAGTAGTTTTTTTTTGTTGTGGAAATATCACTGAGAGAGAGAGAGAGAGGATAGTCTCCCCACAAATAATTAATGGAAGTGGGGTTGGGTTTTGGATCCTTCCAGCCTGTCCTTATTGCATCCAAAACACCAAAATAGATACGTATGGATGCTAGATGATGATGCAAGAGTATTGTGCAGTGTATTTGCAGTTAATATGTGAACATTGTAACAGGTTTGAGGCAAACCAAAAACCACTCATCTCCCATTGTCTTTGTGCATCCCTGCTTTGACTCACCTTTTTGTTGTTGCCCTTTGAATGGCTTTTGTCTTTTATTTTTTGATTATTACACTAATTGTTTTCTCTCTCTCTCCTTTGGTGTAAACTAAAGGATGAGTGCCACTGCTTTGTTGGACATTTTAGTTAGCCCCTAAAATATTTTCTGAGCCAGCCCTGATATGAGGATTTCAAGGTAATCTTCTCCATTAAAATAGTATAAACTGTATCATTTGTGAACAGGGTTAGCTTCTATTATCCTCTATTGCAGCTGCTTATTACAGATTTTTCTGCATGTGTCATATAATTTATTATCACTATTGCTGCACTTTTGTTCAACTTTCAATCTGGGAATTTTTCTGCATGCACTTTGTCAAACTCCCTAACCTGTTGAACTTGTAGATAGACTTTTGCCAACCTAACATTGTTGAAAATTCAGTCACAATCAAACTTCATTACTTTCTGTTCATATTAAAAATCTAAATCTCCTCCAGCCAGTTTGGCAAGCAATGTCAAAGGAATTCAGCTAGGCAGAGTAATCCTGGGAATTGTCAACCTCTACCTCTGTATTGATCCTACTCTAACCCTTCCTCTGAATTTACAACTGATTTGCCCAAATTAAAAACCGCAGTTGTTGTTGTTACAGTGAGATGTACAGGAAAGACCTCACTTTGCAGGGTAAGTGGCTTCAATTCTTGTGAGCTTTTTTGCTCAAAAGTAGGTGCATCAACTTTCACATCACTAAATAAAAGACTCTGCCTCTTTATTCTTCAATTAAATTAAACAAGAGGATTTGCTTTCCTTTGGGTGGCAATTGGCAAAGCAAAACTCCTTCCACCTGGAGCCATTTAAGTTGAGCATCCCATTGCCACTTGGAAGCTAGAATCTTTTTGTCCCTGGTTTCGATAAAATGGAATAACGGGCCAATCATGTTAGGCTTTACCTTGGTTAGTAACAAAGAGTACATTTCTGATAGCAACAAACCCCTCAATGCATGTCCTAGCAATGGATTTCTATGTGGTAAGTGACCTATGTTTTCTTCTACTGTATTTGACACTAAGTTGTATTTGAGTTTTTCCTTTTATCATGTATAATTTAATTTAGACACAATATTTGAAAAAAAATTAAAATTATTTTTAAAAATTCAAATAATATTTTTTTTTATTCCGTTCAATTAAATTCTTAAATTTTTATTTTGAACTAAATAGATTATTATAATTAAAAATCTATTAATTATTATTAATTAAAATATCACTTATCATTTATTTTCACATAACACTACGTGAAAAGTAAAAAATGTCACTACATACAACTTTAATTGAATTAAATATGTAAGTGCTCTATTTACTGAGATTAAAGAATAAACTTACTAATAACAAATCAAGTTTTCAGTGAAATTTCACACTTCCAAAATCCAACCCTCAAAGAAAGTGTTTTCTTAGCTACATTGCATCATTAAAAGCAACGGTTGTACACAAATGCAATTCTTGCAATAATAGAAGTAGTCTACCTTGTAGCCAAAATTGTTGAGAGAATCAATCCTAACTTTATGCATACTTACCCTTTGATCCTAAGCCTGGAAAAAGAAAAAAAAGAGAAAATGAAAGTAAAGAAAGTTTATTACATGATAGACTTGTCCATTGATCGAGTTAGGTTTTTTAAAGTAGAGCTCAAGCTCGACTTAATTTATTCATTTAATTATTATTTTATTATTAAAATAAATAAAATATTATTTTATATTAGTAGTTAATACTCTCATTGTTCTATTTTGTTTGTTTCTATTTGATTTTTTTTTCAAACAAATTCATTTTTGATTTTTTTAACAAAATCATATAAAATAAATTTTTCAAAAAATAATTTTCGAAAAGTTTGAAATTCAAGATTTCCAAATCTTAATTTTAAAATTTTTTTAACTTTATGGTTTTGTTAAAAATAATTATCAAAGCTGAGTTTATTTGACTAAAAAATCAATAAAGAAAAAACAAAATGAGGCGAGGCAGTGAAATTTAATAAAAATTTAATATTTATTCTCTAATATAAGAAACAAAGAAAATGAAATTAATTTTTTGAATTATATGATATAAAAGAGAAACAACAAAAATGATAAAATAATATTTAAACATGATCTTTATAATTTGAAAAAAAAAAAATAACCCAACGTTTTGAGTAAAAGATGTACACTAATGCTAAATAGAGAACTTTCATTCATTTTTCTTTCATTTATAAAAGGATAGGAATTGGATTCTATAGCAATTGTTTCCCATTCTCATAAATGAGTTGGGAAGTGTTATTATATAATTCTTTTGGATGTGATGTCTATGTCTCTCCACTTCCATCTTCTTCTCTTATTTCCTCTTTCCAACAAGAAAGATAATTCAATCCCGTTGTTCCTTTTCTTTTCTTTTTTTTTTTTTTTCTATTTTCCTTTCTTCCAAATATTCAAATACAAAAGTGTAGTACATTTACTATTTTAAACTCTAAATTGTAAAACCTCAACCCAAAATAAATCAATTTATATTCAAATAAAACCCTAAACCCTAAACACAAAATAAATCAATTTATAATAAGACAGCTTTATGTAAAATGTAAGCAAAATCAATTAAATTTTAATTTTTAAATATGATGATTTCTTTATAACGTCATCCAGAGTACGTCAAATAAATATATTTTTTTTTCATTTCAAATTAAATATCCATTGTACTATTTTAAGATGATTGAACATAATATTCATTCTTTTTTCAAAATAGAATATATATTCTCTTTGTTTCAAATTAAATATCCATTTTTCTCCATAAATATTGTAATTTATATGTTAAAATTATAAAAAATTAATATTATAGAGAGACTTAAAATTTTTAGTATAAATTTCTATAATAATAATAATAATAAGAAGAAGAAGAAGAAGAAGGAAGGTTTTTTAGTCTTTGGCCTCTAACAAAGAAATGGGATGGAGGCAATAGTAAATTAGCATAATAACCCTGTTTTGGTTTGAGGTGGGCTAGACTTGCTTAATAAGATGTTACTGATACGGGTGTAACATGGTGTGCATTTATGCAAACAAAATAAACAATTAGGTGGGTGGCTGTGTCAGGTTGGCATACATAACATACCATCATTTACTTGACCCAAACCAATCATCCCTTGCAATGCCACCAATCAAGTGAAATTATTCACAACAAATCATTCAATAACTGCCAATGCCTCTTCTCTCTTTTGTTAATGTTTAAATTAGCCGAGATATTGTTGATTACTCATCACCATGATTTTTTTTTTCTTGAAATCATTGACATGATCTGATTAAAATAGAGGCCGCCTGAAGATTTATAATTGTTTCTAATAGAGGGAATGTCACGTTACATTAGTTTTTTATTACCAAATATGGTAATATAATTTTATTATTCACGTTATAAGAAATATTGCTTTTCTCGTATCAAACGTCTTCTAATAATTAAGAAATTCCATTTTAACTAACGTAATTAAATTTAATTATCATGTATGCCACGCACAGTCATACTAACTCATGGCTTCATATTCATGGGACATGTATATTCAAGACATTTTCCTTTTTATTAGTGAGAATCATTATAACTTAAAATAGTGTATGGAGTTCTTTTTTTTTTTTTTTATTTGTTGGAAGTAAGAATCAAACTAAGTATTAAAATTATCATTAAGTAGATACTCAAGTGCTTTAATTTAAATTTTAAATGCGGCAGTGTGTTTTTATAGCTCTTTCATCATAATTTAATAGAGAGTACTGCTGTATAGGCTGAGTTTTGAAGGCGGATTACAGTTCCACTGCTCAAAATTGGCACTGGATTGTAAGTAAATCAGTCGTAAACTCGACAACAGTTATTCAATATGCGTAAAGAAAGGCTAAGAATATATTAATTAGAATGCTAGCTCATGTATACGCCTCAAATAAATGCACCTCATAGACAGAAAAAATATTAAATCCATCTAAGAGAAGATACTTGAGAGAATTGATTATGTAGTCCAGTAAATAATTAATATTTTAATAAAAATAATTAATAATTTCGTGCTGAAAATTTTTAATTAGTTACTAACAAAGCCATATAAAATTAGAAATAACTGAATTATTACTAATTATAAATGACATGAATTTTTTTTGTTTTAGAAAATGCACATTTATCTGAGTTAGTTCGACTTTGGATAAAAGAAATACCTTGAAATTGAACAAAAATATAGTTTCTGCTATTTGAGTCTATCGGACTGGCATTCAAATTGAGAATTTGGGAAATCTTAGAATCCTTTTTTAATCATCCATAAAGACTTTGACTCCCATGAACTATGAGGTATCGAGGTCCAATGATAGTCCAAGAAAACATTTGTTTTAAAATATGATACAGCTTGATCACGATCTAGGCAAAACAAACGTATTTGCTTTGCGAGACATACGATGATGCTTTCATTATAAACCTTACGAGGGTGCGTAGCTTTTAGTTGTATACTTAACAATAATTACTATCGTCGGTCCAAGGGGGAATATTGTTTTTAATGCATTTATTTTCATATGTTTTGATCAAGCTTAAAGCTCAAGTTATCAAGGAGTCCATACAACCACTTACAAGGAGGTGCCTACCTGGTTTTAGCAACCAACCCCACCTATCCCTAGAAAGGACAAGGTGAATAGCTCCCAACAGTAGCCAACTACCAAGAAAAGGATAACTACCTATACAGGGCAAAGGAGTGCATCATCCCAAGTATATGACGCATTCTTCACTCTCACACACTCTTTCTCTCTCTTCTCCCTTCTCTCATCCTTTCACCTTTGCTCTTCTCTCCCCCCGTGTGAGCCGTTACTAACTCAAGTATTGGACAGGGCAGTTAATCACTGGGGAACCTTCGGTGTCCCATTTCTTGGCAAGTTCAGACACCTCATCTCGAGCTTAATTCCCACCTTTCAATGAACTCAACATTTGGTGATGTTTGTGTGAAACAACAACCATGTCAACCTAACCAACTGATAATTATACTCCTACTGCATCTCCCAAACACTCCATCAAGCCCTAGTTGCATCCACAACTTCCAACTTTCCTAATGACTAACATATGGTAGCCCCATCTGCCAATCTTTTGAATATATCTTCTACAGATTTTGCACTGAAATTAGCCTCATATATACTCATGCATACCATCATGGTTCCACAATAATTAACACCACTACATGTTAGATAGTTTATGAATGTTGGTCTTATTAATGAAAAGTTGTGACTAAAAAATTATTATTAATTATCTCCTTAGATATAACTTTTTAATAATTGTATTATCAAAGGTTATTAAATATAATTTTTTGAATAGTTGTATTATAAAAGAAAACTCTTTTGAATAGTTATCTTATTAAAAGAAACGACTGTTTACATGGAAAGATAAATTTTAAATAGTCATCTTATGAAAGGAAAGGATTGTTTACGTGAAAAGACATAAACGTTTGTTTACTATGTAAACAACGTTCTTACACTGTCATTTTTACAATTCTAATAAGTGTGTTAAGGACTTTATTATATTTTGGAGGTTGAAAAAGTACTTTAAGGAAAGTGACAATTTAGGCCCTCAAAGTCATACTTTTCCTTCTTCTCAAAATATTCTTCTTCTTCTCAAATATTTATAATAATCTTAAGGTATTATTTTAAACCTTTTTCACAATTCTTTTGTGATGGAGATTAGGTTGAATTCAAGTGTGAAAGTTCACTTCTTCAATCAAGAAATGATCAAACTCGACAAATTCGATGGAACGTATTTCACTAGATGGAGGGACAAGATGATATTCCTATTAACTACATTGAAGATTTATTATGTTCTTGAGACGGATCAACTATCAATTCCAGAAAGGATCACATCAGCAAAAGCAACAACACTTTCTGAAAACATTGCTGCAACAACAACTGCTACTGCAACCACTGCTAATATTAACATGAAGAAATGGAAACATGACGAGTTTATATGTCGTGAATACATTATCAATTCTCTCACTGATCGATTGTGATCTCTTCAGACATAAGACTTCAGCAAAGAAAATCTAGATTGCACTTGAAGAAACATACAAAAAAGATAAAAAAAAGGTATGGATAAATTTCTTGCATTGAGATACTTTAACTTTACCATGACGGATACGAAACCAATTATGGATTAAGGATTAAGTATATGAGTTATGAATTCTGGCCTCTAAATTAAGTGAACTAGAAATCAAAATTTTTGACTCGCTTCAAGTGGAAGCAATTCTGTCCAAACTTCCACCTTTTTGGAATGGATATAGGAAAAAAATTTTGCATTCTCTAGAAAATTTTAATATCGAAGAGTTTCAAACTCGTTTATATATTGAGGCAGAAAATCATGCTAGAGATGCACTCATTCTTGGGTCAAATATAAATCTCGTCAGTGAAAAAGAAAAGGGTTTTGGAAATTTGAAAAGAAATAAAGTCTAGAAAATTGACTGGAAGAAATCCAAAATATATAAAGGTGATAACATGTGTTATTGTTGTGGAAAAAATGAATATTTTATCAAGGAGTGCAAGTTCAGAAATTTTGAAAATTTTGAAAGCAAGATTGTTATTTTTGGTTCTGAAAATAAGGTAAACCTTGTTGAATGTGAAGTTAAAGCGCTTATTGCAATGGTCACTGAAATGCATATTGGAATGGTTACCGAAGTAGACATGGCTATTGTAACATAACATTCAGAATGGTGGTTAGATTTTGATGCTACTATTCATGTTTGCAACAACAAAAGGCAGAGTAAGAGTTATGAAGAACTCAAGAGACTAGAAGAAATTCTAATGGTGAACCGTAATCCTGTAAGGGGCTTGGCAAAGGAACGATTGAGTTAAAATTTACCTCATGACAGAAATTAACTTTACATAACGTATTTCATGGTCTTGAAATTAAAAAAAATCTTGTATTTGCACATCTATTGTGTAAGTATGGTCCAATAAGGTTGTCCTATCGAAAAATGTTGTATTTGTTGAAAAAGGATATTCTTGTGGCGGAATGTTGAAACTTAGTATCAATGAAATGAATAATTATTTTGCTTATACTGCTTAGTATTCTTTTGACTTATGTCACACTAAACTAGGTCATTTAAATGTTCAATTTTTAAAATTTATATCAAAGCATGGTTATATTTCTTGTCAAAAAAATAGTTTTGAAAAATGTGAAATTTGTGTTGAGGCAAAAATAACTAAGAAACATTTTCCAAAAGTTAAAAGAAAATTAAAATATTAGAACTTGTACATTCTGATATTTGTGAACTAAATGGCTTACTAACAAAGGGAGGGAAAATGTATTTTATAACGTTGATTGATAATTATTCTCGTTTCACTCATGCTTATTTAATGAAAACAAAAGCTGAAGCATTTGACAAATTTAAGGAATTTAAAATTATAGTTGAAAATAAAGAAGAAAAGAAGATTAAAATTCTTTAAAGTGATAGAGGAGGACAATATTCTCCAAACTCATTTTCTTTATTTTGTAATGAGAATGGAATAATTCATCAAAGAACAACTCCTTATGTACCTCAACATAATGGATTAGTAGAAAGAAAAAAATAGAACTTTGGTTAATATGGTAAATAGAATGTTATTAAATGCAAATGCTCTTTTTAATCTTTGAGGAGAAGCACTTTTGACAGCATGTTATATAAGTAATAGAGTTCTTTTAAAGAAATTACTTATGACACCATATGAATTATGGAATAATGGTGGAAAACCAAATTTGAATTATTTTAAAGTGTGGGGGTGTATAGCTTATTATAAAGTCATAGATCCTTATAAAACAAAATTAGGACCTAGAGGCATCAAAAGTCTTTTTGTTGGTTATGCACAAAATTCATAAGCATATAGATTACTTGATTTAAATTCTAATGTTACAGTAGAATCTATACATGTTGATTTCTTTGAAAATAAATTTGTTTATAATACTGTTAATTTTAAAAATGAAAAGCAAGTTGAAATAGCTCCAATAGCTGATGAAAAAAGAATAGGAATTAATGAATCTATTGAGCCAAGAAGAAGTCAAAGATTGAGAAAAGAGAAACATTTAGTTTTGATTACGTTTCTCTAGATTCAATTGTTTTTCTAGTTAAAGGAGATATAACTAATGTACTGAATAAAACACCAATTTTACTTAAGTATAAATGAAGACTCCAAAACTTTTAGTGAAACAATGTCTTTAAGAGATTCAACTTTTCAGAAAGAAGTTGTAAATGATGAAATGGACTCAATAATGTCCAATAATACATGGGTCTTAGTTGATTTACCCTTAGGTTCCAAACCAATTGGATGGAAATGGGTATTTAGAAGAAAATATAATACCGATGGTTTTACACAAACTTTTAAAGTAAGATAAGTTGTTAAAGGTTTCAAACAAAAGGAAGGCATAGACTATTTTGATATATATGCTCTGGTAGCTAGAATAACATTAATTAGAACACTTATAGCACTAGCTTCGATTTATCAATTGCATATATATCAAATGGACGTTAAAACAACCTTTTTAAATGGTGATTTAAAGGAGAAAGTATATATGGAACAATCAAAAGGTTTTATACTTCTTGAAAATGAGAGAAAAGTTTGTAAATTGGTTAAATCACTTATGGGCTAAAGCAAGCTTGTAAATAATGGCATGAGAAATTTGAACTATCGATATTGTCTTATGGTTTTAAACATAATGGTGCTGACAAGTGTGCTTATTCAAATTTACCAATGATTATGGAGTAATAATATGCCTTTATATTGATAATATGCTAATATTTAGCAATGACATGATCGACGTAAATGAAACAAAGAAATATTTAACCTTTGTATTTAAAATGAAGGATTTGAACGAGGTTGATACCATTTTAGGTATCAAAGTTGAAAAAATAACAATGGTTGTGTTATTAATCAAAGTCGCTATATTAAAAAAATTGATCAATAAATTTAAACATCTCAATATAAAAGAAATTAGTACTCCATATAACTCAAGTATGAAAATGAATGAGAATGGTGACCAAGCAATTGTACAACTTGAATATGCTACATCTATTGGAAGTATTATGTATGCTATGCATTGCATTAGGCCGGATATTGCATTTGCAGTCTGCAAATTATCAAGATATACAAGTAGGCCTAGTAAAGTTCATTGGAAAGCCATTAGGAGAGTTTTTGGATATCTTAAAAAAACTAAAAATTTTGGCTTATATTATTCAGACTATCCATGAGTATTAGAAAGATACTCTGATGCAAGTTGAATTACTAGTGCAAATGATAATAAGTGCACTTCATATGAATTTTTACACAAGGAGGTTGTGCCATTAGTTGGGCAACTAAGAAACAAACTTGCATTTCCCATTCAATAATAGAGTTTGAGTTTATAGCTTTAGATGCAGTAGGAAAGGAAGTATAATGGTTGAGAAATTTGTTATTAGATATAGAGTTGTGGCCACAACCAATGCCAACCATTTCTTTATATTGTGATAGTGTTGCCACAATGTCTAGAGCATATAGTGATGTCTATAATGGAAAATATAGACATATTAGTTTAAGACATGATTATATTAGAGAATTGATCTCTAATGGGGTAATTATCATAACATATGTTAAATTTGCAAGCCATTTGGCAGATCCTCTAACAAAAGGTTTACCAAGGGATTTGATAAGTAGTACTACAAGATAAATGGGTTTAAAACCCCTATTAGACGCCAATAGCAAGAACCCAACTTTTTATTAATAACCTTTAATTACAAAGTTCAATGGGTAAAAATAAGTTATTGTTATATGTTTATGGTTCACTATTAAAACTCATTCCTCAAAATCTTGTTTGAAAATAATGCAATCTATTGCGTATAAAGAGTGAATTTATACTCTTAATGGAGTTTTATATTATGGAAAGAAAATGTCTAAAGCAATGGGGACATTAATGAAAAACTCCACTTATATAAACATAAAGAGTGGTGTTGCTTCAACAAGAAGAAATTGGAGATTCTTTTATAAATGTTTATTATGAATAAGATAAGCACATGGCCATTATAGTGTTAAAAGTGAACGACTATTTATAGAAATATAAATACATATTATGTGTGATGTATCTTCAATTCTAACACCAAGAGTTGAGGTTCAATTTGCAAACACCATTTACTTCATTAGGGTTTTGAGATATATGCACTAATTGATGGTTCAAATTGAGAGGATATCTTTTAGTATGCGTAATATTTGTTTGTGTGAAAATCACTAATAATATATATATATATATATATATACATATACATATATTTTATAGGAGAAACCAACATTTTAAACTAGTGGGAGATTGTTAGATAGTTTGTTAATGTTGGTCTTATTAATGAAAAGTTATGACTAAAAAAAATTATAATTAATTATCTTATTAGATATAACTTTTTAATAGTTGTATTATCAAAGGTTATTAAATATGATTTTATGAATAGTTATATTATGAAAGGAAACAACTTTTGAATAGTCATCTTATTAAAAGAAACGACTCTTTATATGGAAAGACAACTTTTGAATAGTCATCTTATGAAAAAAAAGGACTGTTTACATGAAAAGACATATATGTTCGTTAATTATATAAATAATGTTCTTATATTTCCATTTTCATAATTCTGATAAGTGTGTTAAGGACTTTGTTCTATCTTAGAGGTTGAAAAAGCACTTTAAAGAAAGTGACAATTCATGCCCTCAAAGTCATACTCTTTGTTCTTCTTTAAATATTCTTCTTCTCCTCAAATATTTCTAACACTATATAATTACTCCTTGCTAGAGCATATAACCCTATCTTTAACCCCACGACCTCATTCTGGCCACAAGTTTGACAATCTTTAGTATTAAAGGTAACAA
Organism: Theobroma cacao; assembly: GCF_000208745.1. NCBI lineage: Eukaryota > Viridiplantae > Streptophyta > Magnoliopsida > Malvales > Malvaceae > Theobroma > Theobroma cacao. The sequence continues at coordinate 21,054,716 of NC_030854.1, read as the reverse complement.
GATGAACTTGCACCCAAAACTCATTTAAAAAAAAAACTTGAATTTGAACCTCATTAAACTTAAATTGACTAATCTTGAAAAGATTCAAATTTAAAATGATTTGAACTCGAAATGGTTCGAACATGAAATAATCTAAATCTAAAACAACATGAATATGTATTGATCCATCCTAAAGCTATAATAACTCAAACTTTACACTAAAAATGCAAAATTAATTACTAGTTTCATTCTAACCTGAATCTGAATACAATATGACTTGAGCTAGAAATGATTTAAAGTCCTAACAACTCATACCTGAAATGACTCGAACCTTGTGAGCCATACATAAAATGACCTGATCTAGACCTACCCATTTGCCACCATTATTTAATACGATTTTCCTCGAACCAACTCCTTTGTGGTTACCATTTTATCAATAGTGAGCACTTAAGGCCCTTTACCTACAGCTAGTGGACTAAGACTAGGGCAATAAACCTAACCCAAAACCCTAACACCAAGAATGACATTTATTGTCTTACCCACCATTTCTCCAATTATTCTAAAATGTACTTAAATAGTGGTTAATGTCCACCTACAAACTCTACTTTGATCCCACTAATCATTTTTTCCACTATGGAGTAATATACACAACTTTTCTAGCAAGTCCAACTCCTAACTATGCAACTAGCCACCTAACAACACTCCCTAAAGTGAGAAAACCTAAACACACACAACCAACATGCAAAATGTTAGAAATGTTGGCTTAATGAACAAGTGACAAAAATGTCCAAAAGAGGGGGCTACTGTGAATTGGACATTAAAAATTTTGGAAAATAAAGATTAATTAGCTATAGTCGACTATAGTGAAGCTATAGTCAATCCTAGATCAAAGGATAACTTGTGAAGAATGCAAGTGGTGTTTTAGCCAACTATGGGAAAGGAGTAGTCGAACCTAAACTAGAAAATATCTTCCATAAGAGCAAAAATGAGTTTATTTAAGACTTCAGAAAATAGTAACAATTTTGGTTTAAGTCAAAAGCAATTGAAATAGATTTAAAATCACTTATGAAATGCTTAAAAAATTTTTGAATGCACTTTAGACAAAGAAAAACTTAAGAAGTATATTTCAAGAAAACTTTTCAACAAAAGATGGACAAATAGTAATGATGAAAAAGGATTTGACAAAAAAGCAAGTCAATGTGTAAAGAACATAAGCAATTTGTGAAATTAGGTTTTCTTGAAATAAAATGCAACAAATTAAAGTAAAAATGAAAATGAAGAGATAAGAATTTTGTAGAGGTTCGACTTTCTCAAATGCCTACATCCTCTTATTTAGCAAGCTAAGGTGTTTCAAATCCACTCAAGGAATTATGCATTTTAAAGGGATCAAGCAAATTTGTCATAATGGCTTTTTCATGGGATCAAGTGATAACCCTTACAATGACTTTTTAACAAGATCAAGTGATAACCCTTATAATAGCTTTGTCATGGGATCAAGTGGCAACCCTCACAATGATTTTTTTTTTTAGGTTTAACCATAACCCACACAGTGGCTTTTTCTAGGCTCAACCATAACCCATATATGGCTAGTTTCAGAAGCAACCATAACCTTTACAAATTTTGAGTAGTAAAAATACCTCTAAAAGGTGGGTTTTGCTAAGTGAGTACAATGTTGGAAGAGAGTAATGTGTACAAAGATGTATATAAAGGATAGTAATTAAAGCACAAAGAATTTGGAACTCAAGGATAGCTTGAAAGCTAAGTGAAAGAATGTGATTTGCTTGCTTTAGCTTAGTTTTTCTTTCTTTCTTCTTTTTTTCTTTACGAGATTTGATATTTAGTGTTTTTCTCCACTCTTCCAACCTTTACAATGTGTGGGAGAAGTCATTCTTATGCTAGGAAAAAGTTTGAGCCGTTGGAGATGATTTTAGCGAAAAACTAGCTGTTTGTCTTTTGAAATTCATGTGCAACAATCATCTGGCTTTAGGTAGTTGACTACCTATCTCTAAGGATTGACTATGGCTTCTTAAAAGTCAAATTTCACATGCTTCAGTACCTTAAAATCGACTACAACTTTTATGGGATTGACTATGGTTGTGTATTCTCAAGTTTTCTCTCCCATTCTGCCATAAGATCGACTAGAACCACTCTAAGATCGACTAGGACTTTTGAATATTCAAGACTTCCATACATTTTGTCCTTAGATTGATTGAGGCTTCGTTTATTCAAGATTTCTTATCATTTTAGCATGTAACTTCAATCATATCTTCCTTATGATTAAATATTGAGTGATGAATGAAGTTTTTGGCTTGAAACAAACTTGGTGTTGTGTGGATCAATGAACTTCTCATCTTGTGTACCTATCTTGCAACTTAAACATCTTAAGATTGAATATTAGAGAGATTATGAAACCTTGTTCAAGAGGGTTTAACATTCATATAGTTAAGTCATTCAAGCTCATAGATATTTATGAAGTATGTGTGAAAGTTCAAAAACTTCAAGATTTCACACAACTAAGATAATCAAGCTTGTAATCATGTAAGAACGCAAGTATGAGTGTTAAATCGTTTCAAGAATATATCAAGGATCACTTAAGTAATGTTCAAGAAAATTTGATCATTTTGTCATAATCAAAACTATAATCATTTTAAAGCTAACAATCTCTCCCCTTTTAATGTGACAAAATCATGAGCATAATTTGCATTAGAAATATCTTTTGAAAGCCTTTAAGCTCAAGTGAGAAGGGTTATCAAAGGATTGTAAATTTAAGTTCTCCCCCTCAACCTATGCAATAAGTTCCTCAAATTTGCTCATAAATCTTCTCCCTTTTTTTGTTATATAAAAAAGGTTTAGAAGTGTGAGCATTAAAACACTTAAGTTCAAGAGATAACAAGGTCGCAGCCATCAAGTTATGCATAAAACAATTTAATCACTTAACAAAGACAAAGCATTGAGATATTAAAATCAAGTATGCCACACACATACACACACACACGTATGGATGTATATAATCAAAGTGTGAGCATAACATTCATGAAGCTCAAGTAAGATAAGAAAAAAGATATTCAATAAACACATAAGCCATAATGTCCCTAATATTTAGCTCCATTATCACCTGTTAAAGATCATTCGAAGGCTTCAATATACCAATTGATGGATGTAAGTAAAAACTCTCCCTTTGTAAAAGCAAATAAGCATAAAATCAATTTTGAGGGATAAAATCATTTTAAAGCTCATTATATCACTTGCTAAAATACTTGTAAAAGCTCCCCATATCATTGAGCATTCCAAGCATATCAACTTCAAGGCTCAAACACATTTAAGAGAAATATGATCAATTTAAAGCTACATCAGGAGCAATAATAGATGTGAAGAATGGCAAGAAAAATTTCAAAGTTGGAGAGGAGGAAGTAGTGTTTAATTTGTTTAATGCAACTAAGTATCACTCTTCAAATAGTTGCTATAGCATGGATTTAGTTGATGAGTTGGCTAAGGAGGATTTTGGCAAGGACTATCTTGCAGGAACAAGTTTTGAGATTGAACAACAAGTGTTACTTTCTAATTTACTCTTCAAGCTTTTTCCATGAAAACCCAAATTGAGATGGTTGGGTCCTTTCAAAGTGGTTAAGGTTTATACTTATGGTATAATAGAGATTGATGGTAAAGATACTAATGCATTCATGGTTAATGAACTACACCTTAAGCCTTATTTCATGGATAAAGTTGTTCGAAAAGGGGTGCCATAGTTAAGCTATTGACTATAAAGAAGTGCTTTTTGGGAGTTAACCCAAGTTTTCGAAACTCTTACTTTTTTTCTTTAAAGTTACTTTTTTTTTTAGATTTTCCTTATTAATTAATATTTTTTATTTTCTTATTTAGATTTTTATCACCTTACCGGCCTTTCCCAACAACTTTGGAGATAATGATGAAGATGGAGAAGAAAAATTGAGCTATTTCCATATTGCTACCATTGTCAGGGGAGTTTTACTTAGCTTTTTATTTTTCTATTTAAACATTAAGTACAATGTTCAGTTTAAGTTTGGGGGAGGGTATGATCTTTTTCATTGATGTCTTAAGTTTATTTCATTTGCATGATTATCTCAATTTATTTTTTCATATATGATTGGTTTTTCAAAGTCTTTTTCATTGATAACTTGAGTGATTTTGTGCCTTTTCTGATTATTTTCCTTATCCAAGGATGAGAATTTAATTATCTTGTTATCTTTGGCTTTTGGTAAATATGGATATTGTTTGAGTTTATGTGAAACTTTATCACAGCTTAATTCTCGGGCCATGACCGACGCAAAGGCCCAATAGGCATAGCCCATCAGACCTAAGCAAGCATCTCTTTCTTTAAGATTTAAAACTCATAATTTCTAATAAATATTCTTTCGAAATTAAACCGTGAAAACCAAGTATATATATAATGTTCTCAAATTAGGGTTATCATTCGTAAACCCTAAACAACATGGTTAATCAAATCAAATGTACAGAGTGTGCAACAAACATGGTTAATCAAATCAAATGTACAGAGTGTGCAACAATCTCATAATTTACATTTAAATAACTATATACACATGTAAGAGACCTTGACTATTAGCGGAGTGACTTTGGGCGTGGGTACTGTTACTGGATGCCATGGTACCTACCAAATGGTGAATACAAATGAACTCTTCGACCTAGGTCCCAACTACCTCCAAATCTGAAAAATGTGAAATTGAAAAGAGTGAGTATAAACCTAGTGAGTGAACATAGGAAGGGAACAAGCAAACAATAAGGAAAGTTTAGAAATCATGATGCACTTATGTTAAAAATAATGCAATTTAGTTTAATTTCTCGTAAAACCCTTCAATTCGACCTTTGATTATTTAACCCCTTAGTGTTGAAGGATCCATGATCCATAATGAAATCAAAAAATGAAAACCATAGTAAATATCCAAGCAAGACAAGCAAGACAGAGAGTTTTTCGTTGCATTGGAAATCAATTTGGAAATAATTAACAATTTCAACATTCAACATTCATTGCAATCACATAATATTTTCTCTAACATTTCTATGGTATGTGTAAATATGTATACAACCACTGGCTCATTAGCTCATGTGCACTCCCACATCGCACATAGCTGAAATCATCATCCACCGGTCATTAGCTCATGTGCACTCCCACACCGCACATAGCTAGAATCATCACCCACTGATCATCAGCTCATGTGCACTCTCACACCCCACATAGCTGGAATCACTCGTCGTCACCGGCATGTGCTCTCCCACACCGCACATGCGCAGTTACAATTATCACACAATATTATCATTCAAAGCATAACATATATAACATCAGAATATAGGAATATATGGGTTCATCACATTACACATTTTACAATATAAAACATTTCATCAAGGGCTTGTTCTCAGGCATGATTTAGAGAAAAAATCAAATAAAATCATTTATATTCTTTATCCCAACACATATGTATTTCCCAAAAATAATTTAATGCAAGTTCACTCACCTTAACAATGCCACCTAACAAGACTAGCACCCACAAGATCTTAATTCAGGTAATCCCGAAATACCATTAAAACCTATAATTGCCAATAAACAATAATAGTTTGAAATATATCATAATTTAAACTTAATAATTCTAATAGGCATACACTTGATAAACTACATTCTAGCCTAATTTTTAACCTAGAATTCTAGTATAATTCTCAAACTCATCATATCAACTATTCCAATTTAAAGGTTCTTTACCTTGGTGAGCTTGGAGGCATAAAGATCAACAAAAACCTAATATTTCCAAGAAAAAGAATTTGAAGAAATTAGGAAATAAAATTTGAAAATATAACCCAAAAATTCATAAATTCCAAGAGTTGAAAATATATACCTTTTAGCCTTAAAAATGGAGATTTAAGGTTGAAAATTCAAGTGTTGGTGATGGTGGAGTAAAAATAGAAAATAAAGGAAAGAAAGAGAGATTTTTCCTTCTCTCTCCTAGGGTTTGGTGTGCTAAAAAATGGTGTTAAAAGCTGCATGTTTGATGCCTAAGAAGTTAAGAGAAGAAAGAAGTAAGAAAAGAAAGGAAAGGAAATGAAAACAAAGAAAAGAAAATGAAAGGAAATTGATTTTTCATGGTGGAGGGAGAAAATGGTGTTGGGTGGGTGAAGAAGAAAAAGAAAATATCTTTTGGTGAAGATAAGATCCGGTTATGGCTGAAAAAGAAAAGAGTCGAAGCTTCCTTTAGAAGCTTTGACCAAGTTAATGGCAAAATTACCATTTTACTTTCGAAGGTTTTCACCCTTTTTAATTAAGTCCTCCTAAAATCTTTTAATTCCAATTTCTTCCTATTTTTCTTCCTTGACACTTGTACCAATAAAATATCAAGTTTATATTTCAACGTGGTATCACCATAATATTTAAATATTTACTTACCCGCGCTATCTTTACTTAATAAAGACACGCGGGGCCCCATTAACATTATTTTTCCTAAAATTTCCTCATTCTTCTTCTTCCCCACTTAGATTGACCATATACTCATTCTTCATGAAAAATTTCGACACTAAATGAAATATTAATATTTTAATATTATTTTATTCTAAAATTTTTTCACTTGTCTTCTTGGTACCTAAAATGTTTATTATGCCCCGATTCACTTCCGAATCACTTTTTTTATATCGTTAATTCATCCTCAATAAAAATATTATTATTTAATTGGTATTTCTCCATGTGTGGAATATTTTACTCTAGAATATTCTTTTCACATTTCATCACTTTTAAACATTCTAATTAACTTCAATTGGCATCTAATAAGCTTTATTAGCCACCATATCAAAGTACGGGTATTACAAATTCTTATGTTAAGCGTCATTATTACGATGAGATTGTCATAAATTAAGCACTAAATTTTTTGTTTAGAATTGTTGTACACATCTAGAGAAAGTTTATGTGAATATGAATTTTTGAATTATGCCTTGAATTCTAGAATTTGTTTGATTCTTTTTGGAGATGAAATCCTAGACAATACTTAGTTAAGGAGTGAATAAGGCCATCTTTGGATCGTTTGAGCCTTTTGAGCTAACCTTAACAAATTTTTATCCATAATACAGTCCATTTGAGCCTAACTTTACTTTTACTTTTTCTTTGTCAAACACATATTTTCTATAGCCTAGCCTATAAATAAATTTCCAATTTTGCATCCCTCACTATTAAGTATGTTGATCATTTTAGAAATTTATATTGAGTTACATGATGAATAAAGGTAGAAAATGTGGAGTTGATATAAAAAAAATATTAAAAAAGTTCAATTGTGCTTAGTATTCACCCTATTATCCATAATAGAAGGCAATAAGTTTAGGGGTGTAAAGTTCTGAAGAAAAAAATAATAATAAGTGTTTAAACAAAAGAAAAGTTGAAGATTGATGAAAAGCTATTACTTGGAATGTGAATAGAGCTCTTCATAGGTCCTAGAATGATCATGTGCTTAAGGTGAGTTGAGCCTTATAAATATCCTTTATCCTACCTTAACCCTAGCCATACATTACTATGAGACCTTGACCTTTATAGACTCATAGCTAGAAGTAGACACAATATCACAGACTAGGGGTAATTTCGTCATTTTCTTAGTGAGCCCTAGAAGTTTGCTTTCAAACAATATTAAGGCCTACGTAGGCCTAAGGCATAAATGAATGATGAAAATATGAATAAAATGATGAAGAAAATAGAAATAATGATGATTTCCAAGGTAGGGGCAAAATGGTCATTTTTCATCTCGGGTCAAAATTTTTAAGTTTTCATGAACCCAAGTATTTCTAGACTATTATGGACTTTGTCTCAGTGTCAAAAGAGTAAAAAGATTGCACAAAGGATTAAAGGAAGACAAAGCCAACTTGTTAAGTGTATTTTTGTAATTTAAGTGGAGTTTGGATAAGTTTTGGCTATAAGTATCATTTTTCAGCAGCTTCTTCTCATTTTTCCTATAGCTTCTTCTTCTTCTTCTTCCTCCCATCTCACGTTTCTTTCACCCTCCATGGAAGCTTGTTATGAAACCTCCGTAACTTTTCTCAAGTTAGCTTTAATTTTCATGCTTTTGTGCACTTTTTCATAGAATCTTTTGTGTTCTTTCACTCTCTCACTTTAAAACCCTTGAAAAGTGTTACTTTCATACTTCCTCTCACTAGCTAGGTGTTTTAGAGAGAGAAAGAGGGAGCTTCTATAATAGCTTGGAAGAATTTTGAAAAGAAATTCAATTACAAACCCACCAAGGTGAGTGAATTTGCATTAAAATATTTTGGGATTAGAGCATATGTGTTTGATTAAATCCATTGAAATATTTTATCTGTCTTTCTCTAAAATATGCATGGGAACAAGCTTTTAATGAAACGTTTTGCATTGTGGAATGCAACTGTGATGAATCCATGTGCCATGTGTTATGTTAATATATATATATATATATATCTAAATATATATGATATGTATTGATAGTAATATTGTTTGTAATTAAAACCGAGCATATGCACTATGTGGGGGAGCACATGTCGGTGATGATGGGTGCGGGAGTGTGGATAATGATATTGCTTGTGCATGATGTGAGGGATGCACACAGCGGTATTAGTTGTGTACGATGTGGGGGATGCACATGATGACTTCAACTATGTGCGCGATGTGGGGGTTGCACATGAGCTGGGTGGGGTGGTGGTGGTATTGATGGTTATGTATGTATATATATATATATATATATATATATATATATATATATATTTATGCAATAGAAAGTTTATGAATATGGTATATGGTTGTAATGTATGTGAAATCTTGCATGTTGAACCTTGGAAATTGTTGAGTATTTTCAAATTGATTTTGTCATTGCAATAGAATGGCCTTTGCTTGACATAATGAGAATTTTTCTTGGTGTTCTGTTTCTCGCTGCAGCGAGAAACTCTCGGGTTGGGAGGCTCACTATAGCCCTGTAACTCGCTGTAGCGAGAATACATTCTCGCTGTAGCGAGATGTCTATAGGAAATTTTGCTGTAGCAAGAAACCTTTTGTTGTGCTTGCTACCTTGTTTGGTTGCTACCCTATTTTCCACTTTTTTAGCACCATAGTTGATCACGGACTTCCAACATCAAGGAATTAATTAATGAAGTTTGAAATGAGGGGTTTTAGTGAGAAACCCTTGGCCAGCTGAGAAACCCTCGGCCAGTTGATAATTTGAGCCAAATTTTGCTGCAGCGAAAATTCATTTGACTTGCTTGCATGCTACGAAAGTTTTTACTCTTCAAATTCTTTGTTATGTATGGATCCTTCATCATCAAGTGATTAACCAATTAAGGGTTTAATGAGGGGTTTCAACTAGAATTAAACTAAATTGCATTATTTTTTAAAATAAATGCATCATGATTTCTTAAAATTTTCTTATCGTTTGCTTGTTCCCTTCCTTTGTTCACTCACTGGGTTTATACTCACTATTTTCAACTTCATGTTTTCAGATCAAGAGGCAGTCGGTAACTAGGTCGAGGTGTCCTCGTAGATTCATCTCCTTAGTAGGTATCTCGGCATTCAATAACTATACTTTCACCCAGGTCTCTCAGTTGGAAGTCGAGTATCCCTTTTGTTGTGTATAGACAAACTCGATGTAAATTATTAAGATGTATGTTTTAGGCAATATATGTATATTTTGATTAGTAATGCCACTATGAGTTGGCAATGGTTAGCATTATTTTGAATTGGAATTATGAAATGTGACTTTAGCAATGTTTAATGAAATGATGAACATGTCATATAAAGAAGCTTGCTTGGGCTTGGTGGGCTACGTCCATTGGGTCCATACGCCGGTCATGGCCCAAAATTTGGGTCGTGACAATTACAAGCTAAATAAAGTCCTAAAGATCCTTGATTAAGTGTTAGTCTACATTAATGGAGAGAGAGATGAAAGCAAACCTATTGGATTCTAGTATTAATTCGAATTTTGCATGAGAATAAACTTATCTAGATTGCATGATATTCTTTATAAAAGATTGCACACACACATAGAAATCCATTCAAGAATAGGCTTGCATTTGAATTGAATCATGGACTTGAATGATATCTATGTTTTACCTTGAGTTGAGATTTTAAGATAAAATTTAACGAAATTATGCAAGATCATTGGCTTGGTGCAACTCATCTTTAGTTATTTGTTTTTCATCATTTAAGTGTTTTCATCATTTACATGTTTTGTTTAAATTTTCTTTAATGTTTTGCTTGAGGACTAGCAAAATCTTAAGTTTGGGGGTGTGATAACTCTATTTTATAGAGTTATTATGTCATATTTTAAGTATTAAATTGGTTAAGGTCTTAAGATTTAGTTTAGGAATTAGATATTTTTAGCTATTTGTCTTAGTTTAGTAAATCATGTTAGGTTGATTTAATTTAATTTAATTTATTTTATTTTAGTTTGATGATAATTTGTTGTTAGTTTAGTTATTATTAAGTTAGTTTTATGTTTTTGTAGGTGTGCAATTAAAATGGCTCCAATTGGTGAAGAAGAGTGCATGAATGGCCAAGTGCTTATCTTGTAAATGTTTCAGTATTTTAAGTATAACTCTCAATCTATGTTTCAGTATTTTAAATATAACTCTCATTCTAAAAGTCCAATTGACATGATTCTTAAGCCGTTGGAAATCTAAGAGACAAGGTTACAACTTTCATATTTATTTTTTTACCTAATTTACCTCAAATGAAGGAGAAAATTGCATCACTAGTTCATCAAGTGTAGTAGAGAGCGTACTAGGAGACATCAAGTTCGGCCCCATGGTGTCGAGAAAGTGAGGTTGTGATGCGAACATGGTACCTTTGAAATTCTGATTCTGGATTTAACTCAAATTAGATCTTTTGGAGGTTATTTAAAGGCACTTTTAAGGCAATTGAAAAAGGATATTCAGAGAGAGTTTTCTAGAGAAAAGGAGTCATCCAGCAAGTAAGAAAGCAAGGAAAATCAAGAACGATTGAAGATTCGAGATCTGACAAATCTTAGTTTCTTTCTCTACTTTTGTTCTTTTTTCAGTTTCTTTGACTTTTATTGATGGTAGATTTTCTTTGGGTGATCTTTTTAGTAGTAGTTATGAGCTAATTTACTTTATCTAGGATTTCAATTAAACTCAACATGTAGTTTGAATTCTTTATTTCTCTTTTGCTTATGATCAATGGCATATGAGTTGTTTATTCCAATTCTGTGCTTAATGCATTTAATTGCTTGATCACCAATTAGATTGATCTAAAAACCTAAATACAACTTGACGAAGGGAGTTTAGAGTAGGTCATGAATGAAAAAACATATGTTGGAATTCACTTAGTTGATTAGGTGATTTGATTTGCGTATACGACAAACATATACCTATATGTCATATGTAGCCAAGGTTAGAGTATGCACTTAATGAATCTTTCTTCAGTTGAATTTACATAGACATATAGTAAACTAATTGAGAGATATATTTTTAGAAGAACCTCAATAGAAACTTATAAATAAATTGAGACTGTAGGTTAGCAACTTAATCTATTGAGTAAGGAGAGAGAGAGAGAGAGAGAGACAAGATTTAGATAAAGTGTTGAGGGATATTGTAATTCTAGGATTGTTAGTTAATTCATTTTCTAGTTAAAACTTGCTTTTAGTTCTTAGTTTTAGTTTTGTTAGTGTAATTTTGCTTTTGATTAATCACTTAGTTTTAATTGTTTGAATAGAATTGAGTTGTGTTAATTTTAATACTAGGCAAAAGTTGGTACAATTCTCTATGGGATTCAACACTCTATTTTACCATTATATTACTTGTTAATGATACATGCACTTGTGTGGTAAATCTGACAATAGATATCAATTGTGTATTTCAACATGCAAGCATAAGTGAGAGGCATTAAAGCACATTTGGTGTTAGAAAGATATTACTGATAATAAAGAACACCATTTTGTTGAATTCTCACCACAACTTGTTAAAGATACCGAATGCTAATGATGCCATCTTTGATAAGCTCCCCTTTAAGAAAACATAAGATCATAAGGTCTATACAAAACCACTTGTTAAGGGAGATCACAAGCCTATGATAGATGAGCATTTAAGTAGATATTCAATCATGCATCAAAGACTCATATTTCCAAAGTAGTTCCTCAATATATTCAAGGTATCATTAGTTATTAAGTATCATTCCTAGTCATTTTCAAGCATCAATAAGCATTCTTCAATCTTCATCAATCATAATCATTAAGTATCATCAAGCATTATCAACCAAGCAATGTTAATCATTTCATAAGAATTCTCCAATTTATATAAAAATGACAATTCCAGGAGAAATTTCACAATAAGACCATATCATCAAATATCCAGAGAATATCATCATTAACCATTTCTAATAATCAACTATTCATTTACCAAGCATTCTTCCATAATATTCTCAAGCAAGCATTTCAAGAATTTTTCTCCAAATTATGTATGACATTATTCATCCGAGGAGAAAATTTACATCAAGAGCATATCATTATCAATGAAGCATCACCAAGGCTTTTTGCACTTGTTGCAATCTTGTAAAAGAATGTTATGATTAAGCAAGCACAAGTATGATTACAAAAAATAAAATGGCTATTTTCATGATTCCAATCTTGTTCAATGAAATGCAAGCATGATTTTCTCTTCCAAAATACATAGTCATATACCTATAAAAAAAGGTGCGATCAATGAAGTACACAGTACATGCTATTTCTCAATAACCCATGATTCATGAGTGATACCAATTGTTATGAAATATTGAAAATAAAGCACTTAACTCATGAATATATTTAAAATGAACATCCAATCATCAAAGAATACCAATTGTTAAGATTCAAGAAATAAGCATTAAGCTCAAGTTGGATGCGTAGAAAGTCTATAAATCCTGTAATCATTTAAGCTCATGAAAGATAGTTAAAATTTAAATACATGTTCAAAAGATATTTTAGCTATGCCATCACAATTTATGTCATGATCAAACTTGACTTGAGTTATAAAGTTAAGTAGTAGGAGTAATCCTATTACATAAGTCAAGTCTTAAACTTCAATCATTAATGTCAAGCAAAATTAAAAATTTATAAGCATGTACCTTTATCGAAAACTATAGATGAACCAAAGAATATTTTTCATGAAGTTCAATGAGTTCATCATGTTCAAATTTATATGCATAATCAAAGAATCAATCTTGAAACAATCATTTAAGCACAATACATGAAGCATATTTCAAGAATTGTTCCTAGACTAAGTATTTGAAAATTTCAATTTTCATGAAAGGATTTTTCAATGTCTGCACATGAACATTCTATTTTCAAGAAATAATATTCTCTATACAAGCACATGAGAAATGATAGATTTAAACACTTATGAATAATTTCTCATTTTTCAAATCAAGCACAAGGAGAATATTTACTTTCATAGAAAATTTTTTGTTTAACCAAGCTATATCATTGAAATCAAGAAATAATAAATCAATTTCAATCTAATGAAATAAAAGGAGTTTTGCAAGAGAATCATTTATTCTTTTTTTAAATTTCACTTGAAACATATTGTCACAGCCTAATCCCAGGCCATGACCAGTGCAATGACCCAATAGGCCCAAGCAAGCGTTCTTATAAGAATCTGTACATTAGTCCAATTGTCATTCATATTTCTTTAAGATCTATACTTAATAGTGTTCGAATGCTAATTTCTTCAAAGACAATTCGTAGAACCCAAGTAAATACTCACACTGACATCATAAATTAAAATATACATAGATAGTTTGTCAAATGTATCTTAACAATTCACATTAAACCTATATGTGCATATACAAGGACCTTGACCATCAGCAGAGTGACTCTAGGCGTGGGTGCTAACATTTAGTGTCAGGACGACTTACCGAAAAATAGATAAAAGGAAGCACCTCGGCCTAGGAATACAACTACCTTCTGTCACGACCCAATTTTCTGGGCCATGACCGGCGCATGAGCTCAATGAGCATAGCTCACTAAGCCCAAGCAAGCCTATCCATTTACCTTTGCTTAACAAATTTATCATATCATGCATACACACACACACACTTTTTCTCGGGTGTGAACATAGCAAAAACACAATGGCATTATCGATAATAATATACATACACTATACCAGTCATGTATTTAGCAATTTACATTGCATATACATGTTCACATTGTTAAATTGTATTCACAATACAAAATGACCCATGACTTTCAGCGGAGACATTTACAATAAAAGGGATTACTATCGAATGCCAGACACATTCCCAGGAGATGCACTACAGGGACTCCTCGATCTGGGGTCCAACAGTCACCTGATTTGAAAACATGAATTTTTTTTAAAATGTGAGTACAATACTCAGTGAGTGAATATTAGAAGGGAACAAGCAATCTCAACTAGGAAATTTGACAATCATGATGCACCGGTTGAAAATAAGGCCATTTTCATCTAACTACTATTCCAAACCATTTTTCCCTTAAAACAAGCCATCTTGCTAAAATAACAATAGCAACATGTAACACATGTAAACTTCCAAATTTCAACAAAACAAACGCTTACATATTTGCATTTACAACCATATACCCATCATCAACATGCACACCATCCCATCATCATCATCTCATATGCAACGGCTTATGCGCATATAGCCGGGTCAGCAACGGCTTATGTGCACTCCCACTCACACATAGCCGGGTCAGCAATGGCTTATGTGCACTCTTACTCGCACATAGCTGGGTCAGTAACGGCTTATGTGCACTCCTACTCGCACAAAGCCGGGTCCAAATCAACATGCAAAGAAGAATCCAATGCATATCATGCATTTTATCATATTGTGAAAACACATAAACCATTGTATAGCACATTTTCACAATATAAAATCATTGTACTAAAAGCTTGTTCTCAAGGTATATTTTCTAAGACAAGTTGGATAGAATCTTTCATATTCCCAAAAACAAGTTTGAAATACAAGTTCACTCACCGGTATTAGGAGTAGAAATACTCTTATTTTCAGTCCACGGGTACAGTCCTTTACCTGTATCCAATGGCTCACCACCTAGCCATAATCCATGACACATATTCCAATTAAATTGTGTCTAATAGTCATAAGCTATTTCAGGCTCGATATATATATGATATGAAATGAAAAATGCACGGGTAGCCATCTAGACCCGGCATTGGCCTAAGTTGATTTTTCATTCGATAAATTGGCCAATGCGTCCAATTTCACTCCAAATTAATCCATTTCTCCTCTAATACCTTAATTTACCACATACCATTTAAATAAAGCCAAATTCA
>NC_030854.1:21016377-21038837 GCF_000208745.1 Theobroma cacao | reverse complement strand
TATAGAAAATAATAAAATAATCAAGCATGCCACGTGTCACATGTTTATTGGCCTAATTTTTTAACTTTTTGACTTTTTCTTCTTAATTTTCCACCACAAATATTCTGGTACTTATCCAATCCTACCACAATTAAAATCCCTTGGTCTTGACAAGTGCTGGGGCGAAAAATTTACCGATTTGCCCCCAAGGTGAAAAAATTACGATTTTACCCCTATACTCTAAAATGTACCAGAATTACATTATTTCTACTTTTCAACCTCAAATAACACTAATATTGATCAATATTAACCAAATGGGGCAAAAATCGTTTTATAAAAATTTTCGTTTACTCCTCTAGTGGCAAAATTACCATTTTACCCTTGTGCTCCAAAAATACCGAGAATCACAATTTTTCACTACTAAACATCATTCTATACTCCAATAATCATAATTATATTTGATATAATTATTCTTGGTTAAATGTGATCAAATCTTGGCTAGAAATCTCCATTTTATCATCAAATGGTAAAATGACCGTTTTGTCCCTAATCGGTCAATTTTCCTAATGGACTCCAAACTAGACCTTGAACTCCAAATCACTATTCTAAGCCATTCTGTGGGTTTCAAAATTTTCAATTTCCTCTTAGAATTTCTATTTGAACTAGTTCAAGGCTCGATTTAACTTAGTTATACCACTTGGTATAATACCATCTTTTAATCAAGCTTGACAAGGTCTCACACCTTCGAACCTGAAAGGTAAAACATGAAGTTGAAAATAATGAGTATAAACTCAGTGAGTGAACATAGGAAGGGAACAAGCAAACAATATGAAAAGATTTTGAAAACACGATGCACTTATTTTAGAAACAATGCAATTTAGTTTACTTTCTTGTAAAGCCGTTAATTCAACCCTTGATTATTTAATCCCTTAAGATGAAGGATTTATAATCCATAATGGAGTTGAAAAGAGTGAAAACTGCAGCAAATATTCAATCAAGACAAGCAAAACAGAGGGTTTCTTGCTGTAGCGGAAAGGCATTCTATAGCATATAGTACAATCACATTTTTTATTTTCATAACTTGTCTATAGCATATATATATATATATATATACATGTACACCACCGCCGCCTTACTCAACTCATGTGCACTCCCTACACGCACAAGGCAATATCATCATGTGCATTCCCTACACACACATTTCAATATCATCACACGCACTACCACCCACATCATTATCGGCATGTGCACTCCCACATCGCACACCACCGGCACCGTCATGTGCACTCCCACATCGCACGTGCACTCTTATAGCTATTATACAGCATTATCACTCAAAGCATAACACACATATCCACATAATATAGGAACACATGGTTTCATTATATCACATATTTTACCACATAAAAATATTTTATCAAGGGCTTGTTCCCATGCACGTTTTAAAGAAAAGTTCGATAAAACATTTCAGGTGATTCAATTAAACACGTATGCATTTATCCCAAAATATTTTAATGCAAGTTCACTCACAATGTCTTTGTTGATGGTTTAATCAAGTTTAATTGTGTCTAATGCTCTGAATGGAGATGTGGAGTCTCGTTGGAACCTTAGTGGCTTTATAGTGGAATTCTTTTCAAGAAATCTTTAAGATATCAAGGAAAGTCTATCTCTCTCTCTCTCTCTCTCTCAAAATGTTCAGCTAATGAGAGAAAGTGCAGAGGAAGAGCTTTTGAGGGTTCTTGAGGTGTAAAAGTGAAAGAGTATAAAAAACCTTATGAAAAAGTGTACAAAAGCATGAGAATCAGAGTTAATTCGAGAAAGTTATGGAGGCTTTAAGGTTTCTTTTCCATGAAAGGGGGAAAACGTTTAGTAAGGGAAAAGTATGGGAAGAAGAAGAATAAGCTATTGGAAGTGAGGAGAAGGTGCTGGAAGAAATGAGATATTTATCTTAAAGTCAATCAAAGTTTCACAGAATTAACCAAAATGCCCCCTTTTTGTTCTTCTGGTGCAGTGCCTTCACTTTGACAAAGATTTTGATCACTTTTTAATCAGAACTGTGCAAAGTGGTAAACATCAAAATTGTAGCCCTGCCTTTTGGCTTTCTAATGGTCTAAAATCATATCATTTGGACTTCTGTAGTGGGAGATATGCTTGAAAAAACAAAAACATATGCAAATAAAGTAATAAGTAATTATGCACCTTTCTTCATCAATTGAAATTATTTTTGATCCTACTCCTATTAAAACATAAAATAATTATAAATAATGTAAAACTAGCATCATTAATTAAAATTAAACATTTAAACATAAATTAAACTAAACTAATAAAATAAATAAAAATACCTAAATTCAATCCTAAATCTAGTCCAACTTCGACTAATTAGGTATTTAATCTCCCATTAAATATGTGAATTTGATGCACTCAACAGTCTATCTCTAGTCATGCATCTATGGAGGTTAGGGTTTCACAATTGGCCATCATATTAAAGTACGAGGTATTATACATATAAAATATGAGTTGAATATTCTTTGTTCAAAATCATGAGCTCAATCTTCATTCAAGCTTGCAAGCAAATATGCACATCCAATAGGAACAAGTTAAAAGGTATTTTCATCATGCAAAAAACTTGTTCATAGATCATTATAAGCTTAAGGATGGCAAACATTTCTCATACAAGATTATTTTGCTTTAGAAAGATCGATTCAAGTAGTGTAGACATATCAAGCTCATTAATAACGAATTTGAGCTATTTAAGTAAGTCCTAAATTTTAAGTCAAGATTGTTCAAATGGTTAATTTATCATAGACAAAATGAAATTAAAAAATCAACTTTGAAAGTTCACTTTTCCTTGTTTAGACTACTAGAATGGATGATAATGTAACTAATCAAGTATGCTCATATGCTGTCAAATTATCAAATCTTTCATGCTCAAGACTATGTTTAAAAACCATTTTTCCTCAAAAACAATAATATGAAATCAATTTACAAAACATGTGAAAATTTTATCAAACAATTTTTCACAATCAAGTTAAAACAATAAAGCCTAGGAAAAGCAAACAAAGCATTATGCACTTAACGTTCAAGCATGATTAAACAACCAAAATCTTCAACAAAAGGGAGCAAACAATTTTAAAAACCAATCAATCTTAAGAAATTGTTAATCAAGCAACATTCTTAAATTTAGAAGTTCAAAAAGATTTTTGTAATAGAAGTCACCCATTTTTCTTGGCATGTCAAAAAAGCTTGCAACCTTCAAGAGTTTGTTGCAATGAAGTTCATGGCTATATCTTGAAGCTAACAAAGATCTTTACTTAAGGTGTTTAAACCTGCAATTGAGACCAAAGCGCTAATATTAATTGTTAGAAATGTTAGTTCCATGAACAAGTGACAAGAATGTTTGGGGGGTGAATTGAACATTAAAAGTTTTGGAAAATGAAGATTAATTTATTATAGTCAACTATAGTGAAGCTATAGTTAATCCTCGATAAGGATAGCTTTTGAAGAATGCAAATGATGTGTTAGCTTTGAAATTGGCTTTAGTTTTGAAATGACAAAATCTAATAATTTAAAAATTCTCATGAATTTAAAAGAAATATTTTTGAAGTGAAAAAACTTTCCCCTATAAGTTTTTAAAGCTATTCTGAAAAGATAAAATTGTTTGAATGCTTTAAAAACAAGTTCCAGCAAAGAAGAATCAACTTTCGCAAGTGAAGTGTTGATTCCTTAAAAGAAAGAAAGAAAGCTATATTTCTTATTTGCAATAAGAAGGAATCAAGTTGTCTAGGAGCGAATCATCGATTCTCACAAAACAGAAAGCTACTTGACAAGAAGAATCGAGCACTCAAGAAGCAAAAAATGGATTCTTGTTAAGGTAGAAGTATAAGGAGAGAAGCACCGAATGACAAGAATCAACTTTTCAAATTTCCAATGATCGATTCCTATGTCAAAATGAAGGAAAGGTTGGAAACATGTTGAAAAAGCCAAAATAAAGAGAGAAACTTGTTGGAGAAAAAAAAAGGGGGAAATTTGAGTAGGAAATCCAAAGTTTGAAATTTCAAGACAAAGCTCACAAGCTTTGAAGAATCGACTTTTCAAAGAAGGAATGCTCAATTTTTGTGAGATAGATGTATCAGAATTGAAGCAGAATGAGAATAATCGACTTCTTGATGGATGAATGTTTGATCCTTGAGGAACAAAGAGCATCACGCCTAAAGCTAAAACATGAAGAATTCACTTTTCATTTAGGCAAAGCTTGATTCTTGAAGATTGATGAGCTTGACTAAAATGACCCCAATAGTTTGAAATTTGAAAATCTCCTCTCTCTCTGTTTAATGGCTAGATTGTGTGAAAAGCTATATAAACCTCAAAGAGCTTCATTCCAAATAAGAGAAAGAACCAAGAAAGGAAAGTGTGCTTCATTTCAAGAGGAGAGAAAAACTTTATTTCTCAAGATTACAACTCTCTCACTCTACAAATCCTCCAAAAACTGAGCATCAGTTGAGAGCTTTAAATTCTTTGATTTTTGCTTCATTCTTTTATACTAAAAGCCTTTGATCACCCTAGTTGGAGGCATTTATCTTGTGATCCATTATTGTGAAGGTATACCTCCTTGAAAAGTAGATAGGTTATACTTGAGCCTTAAAAATTAAGTTTGGTTATACCTTCATTGCAAAAGGTAGAGAGGTCGTGCTTTAACTTGTGAAAAAACAGTAATTGTGATAGATTATGCTTGACCCTTGAAAGGTAGTGATTGTGATAGATTATGCTTGACCCTTAAAAAGGTAGTGATTGTATAGGTTACTTGAACCTATTTGAGAAAGGAAATGATTTAGTAGATCCAAACTCCTTGTGATATCAAGGGAGAGGATGTAGGCATTGTCAAAGCCGAGCCTTTATAAAAATTATGGCTAAGTGGTTTTTTTCTCTTCCTTTCACTTATTAACTATTGCATTTATTCTTGAAAGTATTTTTTCTCTTGTTTTGTGTTTAAAGTTAATTACTTTACCCATTCTTGAGGGAAAGGTGAAAGCTTTAGTTTAAAAAATCCAATTCATTCCCCTTCTAGGGTATTTTTCACTAGTTTCTTCATATTACAATTGGTATCAGAATAGATTCTCAAGTTTTGTAGGTTTAACCAGCTTTAAGAGATCTTGAAAGAGGAAGCTTGAAGTAGCAAAATGGCTCCAACAAATTTTATGGGAGAAAGCCAGTCAATGATGGGACCTCCACTCTTAATCGGTGAAAACTATCCATTTTAGAAGATGAGGTTTGAAAATTTCATTCAATTTATAGATTTGAATCTTTAGGATATCATTTTGGAAAGACCTCATGTTTCCACTAAACTTGTAGATTGTGTTAGGCACATTAAGCCTAAGGTTAAATAGGATAATAAGGTAAAAAATTTGTTCAACTAAACGACAAAGTTGTAATAGCCTTACTCTGTGCTTTTAGTGAGAGTAAATTTAATAGAGTAGCAATGTGTATGTCAAGCCCAACTCGACAATATGTTTATTATGCCATTCTTACTTAAGAATGCATGTTTGCTTACTTGGATACCTCGAAAATCGTTAAAAGACGGTATTGTACCAAATTGTACAATTAAGTTGAATTAGGCCTCGAACTAGTCCAAATAGAGATTTTAAGATGAAATTGAGAATTTTAAAACCCCAGAATGACTTAAAATGGTGATTCGGAGTTCGAGGACCGATTTAGAGTCAAATTGAAATTTTCATGACCCAAGGGTAAAATGATCATTTTGCCACCCGAGGTTAAAATTGGAATGTTGGAAGAAGTTTTCGATCAAGATTGACTATTTAGAACATAATTTGAGTTTGAGAAGTGAAAAATTGTAATTCCGGCATTTTTTCGAGCATAAGGGCAAAATAGTAATTTTACACCACCCAACACTTGTCCAGCACATGAATTTCACCCATTATTGTCATGGATAATTGAAAGATTTTATGTGGTGGAGAAAGAAAGCTTAATAGTTAAGAATTTAAAAATGGACCAATGGTAAGGTGACAAGTGTCAAGCTGTTATTTTTTTATTATTTTCCTTATAAATTAGCACAAAACCAGCCCATTTCTCTTCATTATTGCCGGCCAAAGTAAGAACAAAGAAAGAAAAGGAAGAACAAAACCCTAGGTGGAAAAATTCAAGGGAAAAGTGTGAAAATTCAAGGAAACAAGCGAAAAAAAAGGTAAGATTTTTCAGTTAAGCTTGAGATCTCTCTTTCTTAAGCATTTTTTCTTATTTTCCATGGTTGAATCACAAGATATCATGAAGGATAGTGTGCTGATCAAACCTTAGGAGAGAGAATTTGATGATGATTTAGATAGATTTTTAAGATATATGGATGTTTTTAGTTGTTTATGGTGTTAAGTGTAAGAATTAAGCTTGAAATTCACATATTCCTCGTGAGTTCATCATTGGCTGAATCTTCCTTGTAGAGTGTTGGTGGTGGATTTGATTTTATTTCAAGTGAATTGGTTAGGAAATGATGAATTATGGTGAGAAAATCAAGTAGGAAAAATCATAGTGTTGATGCACCCACCATGGCCGAATTTTCCAAGAGAAAATGTGAGGATGATTTTACCATATTTCAAGTTATTTAACTTGTGTTTGATGGTTTGAAGAATTGGAAGAAAAATGGAATTATTGGAGTTGAATTAGACATATTGGCCAATTAATCGAGTGATAGATCGAATTAGGCCAATACCGTTTTATTTAGGCATACAATTGAATTTGTGTAGAACATCGTGTTTAGACGATAATTCGAATAATTTACATCCCATTTCATGCATTAGTATAAAGCCTGAATTGGTTTTATAACAATTTAGCATAAATGTAGTAAATGGCTTATTGTGTATTATGTCTAGGTGGTGAGCATTCTGGCAAAAGTAAAGAGATAGTACCCGAGGATCAAGAATCGGAGAACTCGAAATTTGACTCCCAAAATAGTGAGTAACCTTATTATCGTCTTAATTATCTAAAGTAGTTTTTATTCATTTTTGTGATTTGATAGAAAAATGAGTTTAAATGGTAAATCTTTATGTTTTATAAGCAAAATGTGATTACATGAAATGATTTTCTAAAATTGACTTGAAATAGACTTGAAAATGGAGTAATTGGAGACTAATTGCTGTGTTATAAATCATGGTTTGAATTGAATGGCTTATGATAATATTGGCATGAATGGTTGGATTTGGTAAATGTGTTGAAAAAGTATGAACTGTTGATTTGCCTTGAGAGACTGTAAAATAAAATAATTGCCATGTCATGCTGTTGAATTTTATTGAATTGGTGTGTTATATTTGGTCGCTGCAGTGGACGGGTTCCGTGGACCAACCTATTAGAGGGGCACGGTAACCCTATTATATTCATACCTCAGTATGAGAGGCGCGGTTGGATAACTCCTGAGGTTAAAACTTTAGAGTTCACTTCACACCAAACCACCACGTGAGGGTAAACTCAGCCAACGCCAAGGAACGACTATGTTTTCAAAATAAAAACATGATTTATGCGTACATGACTTTTAACAGCCTTGGCGGACTCGGTTGGAATAGCCCCAGGCCAAGGTATCCCTGATAATTGAGTATGTGAATGATTTTGGCACGAGCCAAACTTTTCAGGAAATCATAAGCCTCGTTGTTTATTTGGGTGAAATGAATCTATTTTAACTTATTAAAATGAGTTCGAAATGCTGAGAATCATTTTTATGCTAATCTATTTTATCTGTATCAATTTGCTCAGCTTTATATATTTTAGATGGTATTTGTTTACTCATTGGGATTATATAATCTCACCACCCTCCTTTCCACCCATTGCAGGCTCAGGATAGTTGGTAGATAGCTCACTTTGTTGAGGGCTACAGTTGGACTTGTATCCTCAAAAACTGTAGGTTTACCGCTTTTGATACTTTTGGTCGTTCCTGGGCCCACGTGTTACTGTAAATTAAATTTTATACTTTGGTTATCTGTATTATAGTATGTATGAATTTATTTAGCTTTTATGCTACAAAAATTATTTACCGGTAACTCTATAAATATTGTTTTATAAGAAAATAGAATATTTTATTGAATATTTTTATTATATTCAAATAGTTATAATTTTACTTTAAATGAATGTTTTAGATATCTAAACTTATTTTTGATTATGAAATATGTGTTTTCCACTACTACATTTTTAGCTGGTTTCGAGATTTTTGAGGAAAAATGACAAAATCCCCCTGTGAGAAAAAAATTATTTTTCTATTGTTTTGATTTGAAAATAATTTATAATATCTCAAAACATGATATTTGGCAACGATTACTCACAGGGGAAATGAGAAACTGATATAAAGCCTTGCGGGATTCCGGTTGACATTTCGAGTAATGAATGTCGATCGGGACACCGCGACGGTTATCACAGGCTCGAGGGGAGTACCGAGTTGTGACAGTGTACATCAGCTAGAGAAACATGGGATAGCTTAGAAAACTGTTATAAAGGTACCTCACAAGTGAAAGAGTTAAAAAGTAGTTTATTGACTCTAGACTATAAGTCGTTTAAAATGAAGGAGGTTAAGCCTAGAAAAGCAATGTATGAAAAAATCACCAAAATCATAGGAGGACTAAAAGCCTTGGGAAAAGAATTTCCAAATGCACAACTTGTGAAGAAAATTCTATACTATCTTCCTCAGTCATGGAGACTCAAATTCATGACCATAGAAGAGGTTAAAGACTTGAGCATGTTTAAACTAGATGAGTTGCTAGGATCATTACTCATTTATGAAATGCAACTCAAATATGAAAGTGAAATTGACGAAGCAGTTAAGAAAGAAGTCAAAAGAAAAGATGTAGCTCTTAAAGCTATCAAAAAGAAAATCAAGAAAAGTGTTAAACTTGAAGAAGAAGAAGAAGAAGAATAAGAAGAAAATGATGAAGTAGCTCTATTAATTAGAAAGTTCAATAAATTCCTAAGAAATAAATAAAGAGATAGAAATAAAAGACTTTCTTGAAAGGATCCCTCTAGAACAAGTGAAAGGAGAGATATGCCAAAGGATAAAATAAGAGAGAACACATTATTTGTTATGGGTGTGAAAACTTTGGTCACACCAAATATGATTGCCCAAACATCCAAAGAAGTCATTCCAAAGATCATAACAAGAAAGCAATAGTTCTTGCCTAGAGTGATGAAAATGAATCAGATGATGAAAATGAAGAGGAAGAAATTGTTAATCTATGCTTCATGTGAATTGAAGATCCAAAGGTATATTCGTTAAACATCACTTCTTATTCATGTGATCTAGATAGCAGCTCTTACTCTTTTGATGAACTTTAAAATGCCTATAATGAGCTAGTTTTTGAGTTTGAACACATGATCCTAAAGTATAGAAAAACCATATATAGACTCAAGACTAAAAATGAAAAGAAAATTTGCTAAAGCAAAAAATGATCTTGAAGAAAAGATAAACAAATCTAGAGGATGATGCTAAGAACTTGAAAGAGAAGAATGAACATTAAACAACATACTCTAAATGACACATGAGCTTACAAGGATCAAAGGAAATGATAGAAAGTTAAAGAACATTCTTTAATAGAAAGGCATTAGGTTATGATGGAGTACAAAAAGAAACAAATTCTAGAAATTTCATTGGGAAAGAAGCTAAGAAATATCATGTAAACAACATGCGCTTTTATTGTCACAAAACTGGTAATTTTGTTGACGCCTATCCATTTAGAGTTGTTGCACATAGAAGTAAGGAAAAAAATGCTTGGTTTCCAAAAGGAACCAAATCTCTCAATGGTGAGATTGTAAGATAAAATGGGTTCCAAAGAGAACCAAAGCATTGACTATTGAAAAAATGGATCCAAGAAAATATGGATACCAAGAAATGAACAAATCTAACTTTTGTAGCCGTAATGAAAGAAGAGAAATAGAATCACAAGAAAGCAGAGGAAGAAAGATCTAAAAAGATGCTGGGAGTTGGTCTGAATACATCATCATGATATGAAGGTAAGTTTTGTCATTTAAAGTAAATGCAAAATGTTGTATGTTGGGTTGAGGCATCATAATCGTGTTTAACCATAAAAAAAAGGGAAAGGTTAAGTCTCTCCAAAAAAACTCTTCACTTTCAATTCCACTTCCATAAAATCAATGTCTTCTCTTTTCATATTAAATCTTTTACAAGTGAAAATAAACAACTTTAAAGCATAAAGTCTTTAACTTTTGATTAGCCTTCAAATATAAACTTTAATTCTCAAGTCCCTATCAATGGCCCTCAAAAAACCAAGGGAGGACAAGGGAAAGACACTTGTAAGACCCAAGAGTCAAAAAATACAAGGACTGCCTAAGTCCTTTGACATAAATTTCCAAAGTAGTATAAACAAGTAGAGGTATGATAATCTGTTTGCTAAGAGAAAAGTAGTTCATGGGAAGATTATCGATCTCAAATGGTTTGAAGAGGGATCCAGGTTGGAGTACATTGAGAATTTGTGAGTCTTAAGATGGTATGATAACTTGAGCTTGAAAAGACCTGTCTATGAAAATTTGGTAAGGGTCTTTTATTCAAATGCAATCATAGTCTACAAAAGGGATGATGATAAAAAGACAATTAACCACAAAAAATCATTCATTACATATGTTGCTAGGAAAGACACAATTGTCAATCCAACATTGTTGCAAAAATTATTGAGTCTGACACCTTCAATTAAAAATGCTTTCATTCATATGATAAAGGAAAATGCCATTTTAGTCAAAGAATTGCTTGAAGATTTAATGATACAATTGATTCCACATATGAGAACTTTGAATAGCCCCATAAGATTAAGTTTGTAAGATTGGGTTCTACATTTGATAATTACAAATACCTTGAGGCCCTTTAGATTAAACAAACAATAGTTATCGATGAAGAAATGTGGTTCATTCATGACATCAAAAGATGCACTCCAATTGATATTACTTATTTCATCCTTGGTAAGAGGACTAAATGATGATCTATTGTATGGAATGTCTATTTTCAAGATGTTTAAAGTACTGGATGTTGATATCTCACTTGACAAAACTATAATGTAGAATAGTTTCAAGTTTATAGATAAAGCATCCCTTGGAAGAATGCAAATCGCATATGATAATGTAAATCATCAATGGAAAAAGAAAAATGCTCAACCAAGAATCAAGATTCAAAAAAACGGAACATCAAAGTCAAAGGGCAATTTTCAACATCAACTGATTTTTTGATCCAAGCAATTGAAGGGCTTATAGCATTGTCAAGCACAGATCATCCATATGAAATTGCACTTCAAGATTTGAAAAATTGGTGGCAGAAGAAAGAACAAATTCTCTTAAGAAAGGTTACCGAACAAAATAAGAAAACTGAAGAGAAGATGGTTAACTATTTCAACAAGAATGAGAACAAGTACCACTATCACAATCACATTCTCAATAAATGGATGAAGAAACCACTAAGCTCAAAAAGGGAATGGGGAAAATGGTCAAAAATATAGTAGAAATTAATGCAAAACTTAAGATTTCACTTTCTTAATCACCCTTTTCATCAAAATCACCTTATTTTAAAACCTTAAACCTAACATATGCATTCATGTTAATTGCCATTATTGTCTATTTTGTTTTGTTGTGCTCTTTTATATACATTTCCTGATATTTTGTACCTTTTTCATGAATGATTAATGAAAAATTATTGCTTTAATGGTTGACTTCTCATCTTGTGATACATCTTATGATGCTTTACTTTCTATTGCTTAATTGTTTAATGAATGATTAATAAAAATTACTACTTTAATTGTTTGATTGGTGTTACTGATGATCTTATGGCTTTTTGAGCTTTGAAATTGAGTCCTCTACTCTTACATTTCTTTTTGATATAACAAAAAAAGGGAGAAGCATTGAATAAATTTGCCACTTTTTTTTTGAAATGTTGGAATATGCTTTTGAAATTTATTTTTTCTAAATGATTTCAGGGGGAGCTTTTTGGAAATTTAACTATTGATTTTGTCATATCAAAAAAGGGGAACATTGTCAGATTTGAAATTGGCTTTAGTTTTGAAATAACAAAATCCAATGATTTAAAGATGCTCATGAACTTAAAAGAAATATTTTTGAAGTGAAAGAATGTTCCCTTAGAGGTTTTTAAAGCTATTCTTTAAAAATAAAATTGTTTGAATGTTTTAGAAACAAGTTCCAACAAAGAAACAATCAACTTCTGCAAATGAAGTGTTGATTCCTTGAAAGAAAGAAAGCTATATTTCTTATTTGCAATAAGAAGCAATAAGAAGGAATAAACTTGTCAAGGAGTGGATCATCGATTCTCACAAAACAGAAAACTACTGAACAAGAAGAATAAAGCACTTAAGAAGTGAAAAGTAAATTCTTATTACGGTAAAAGAATAAGAAGAGAAGCACTAAACAACAAAATCGACTTCTCAAGTTTCCAATGATTGATTCCTAAAGCAAAATGAAAAAATGGCTGGAAATGTGTTGAAGAAGCCAAAGAAGAAAGGAAAAATTGTTAGAGAAGAAAAAGGAGAAATTTGAGCGAAAAAGCAAAAGTTTGAAATTTAAGACAACGCTCACAAGTCGTGAAGAATTTACTTCTCAAAAAAGAAATGCTCGATTCTTGCATGGCAGAATGTATCAGCCTTGAAGCAAGATGAAATTAATCAACTTCTTGATGGATGAATGTTCGATTCCTGAGGAATAGAGAGCATCAGATCTAAAGCTAAAACATGAAAATCGACTTCTCATTTGGGCAATACTTGATTCAAGAAGATTGACGAGTTTGACTAAAATGACCTCAATAGTTTGAAATTTGAAATCTCCTTTCTCTCTAACGACCAAATTGTGTGAGAGGCTATATAAATCATAAAAAGTTTCATTTTAAACAAGAAAGAGAACCAAGAAAAGGAAAGGAAAGTGTACTTTATTCCAAGAAGGGAAAAAAGCTTCATTTCTCAAGATTATAACTTTTCCACTCTACAAATCCTTCAAAAATAGAGCATCAATAAAAAGCTTTAAATTCTTTGATCTTTGCTTCATTCTCTTACTCTAAAGCCTTCAATTGGCCTAGTTAGAGGCATTTCATCTTATGATCCACTATTGTAAAGGTTTTACCTCCTTGAAAATGTAGATTGGTTATACGTGAGCCTTCAAAAGTAAGTTTGGTTACACTTCCATTGCAAAGGGTAAAGAGGTTGTCCTTTAATTAGTGAAAAGGCAGTGATTGTGATTAATTATTCTTTACCCTTGAAAGGTAGTAATTGTAAAGTTTATGCCTTAACCTATTTGAGAAAAGTAGCAATTGTTTGGATGATCCTTGCAGCCAATTGGGATTGGTTGAGGTTTGATTCTAATCATGCAACAGTATCGATTTATGTTGAATGATTATAGGTTTTCCTTCATCAATAAGATGTTATAATGGGTTATAAGTCTAAGTGGATGAAGTCCATGAGATTAATATGGCTTTTAAAGGAACTGTAATGGGTTGCAGCTATGAAATCCTTATGCATCAAAACATAATCTCAAAATGTTCCTGGTCAATGTATCATTGAGGTTGGACATCAATGATGCTTAGAGATTTGTATATTTTATGTTCTTTACTTTGGAAATAAGCAATCAATCTCATAGATTGAAATATAAAGATACTTGGAACTAGAATATAAGTGCATTTGGTTTCTCACTTTATTGTCTATGCAAATATTTCTCATTTGTTAGTAGTGTAAATACACTTTAGACTTGAGACACCAGATTGTGTTATTTGTGGAGTGCTATGCTTTGATTTCATCTCTACGGGTGCCTAACCAAGGATGCTTAAACAGGATGCTTTTGGGTATAGTATGAAGCATGTGAAGGCAAATGAGTGGTCAAGATAGGAATCATCACTTCAAGTGTTTTAAAAGACATAGCCTATCAGTTCTTAGTTAACATTATCTTATTGAAGTCATTGGCCAAGACGACATTGAGATTATGAAAAAGTTTCATAAGTCTCTATAAAGCTAATGCTATGATTGCAGGAACGAGTAAGGAGGTCAATAAGAGTAGACATTGTACCAAGCTCTTATCATCTTTAGATATATGGTGAGGGAATGAATTACAATAATAGATTGTACATTGAAAAGTTGTCAAAGAATCTTTTTACTCTTCCAACAATTGGGTGGCCATGATAAATTGTTAAATACCAATCTTGGTCTATAGAATTGATTATAAATTAATTGATTGAAATTTATATTAATCAATTAAGTCATTAATCAATTCCATTCCCAACATATCAAGAACCTAATGGGTCACACACAATTATTGCATTTGAATTAACTTGGGAGAGTGATGAATTAAGTTAGACTTAAATCACATGCTAAGTAATTAACTTCTATAAACTTAATCAAAATAGTTTAATTAAGTTTTAGGCATAATTATAAATAGTTATAAGTATAAGGCCTTGATTGCAAAATATAAAGGAAATTAATTTTGATTTTAATTTTCAAGGACTTAATTAAAAGAGTTTAATTAAGTAATGAGCCCAATATTATAATATGCTATAATATTAAGAGATTAATTGTAAAATTGAAGTTATTTTAACCTAATTATTTAAGTCACCTTTTAACTATTTTCGATATGAGAGATTTTCACAATTGAAGAAAACTTAATTTTTGTCAAAAAAAGAAAAAAACGTTTTCTCTCTTTGCCACCACTCCCTTTGTGTGAAAGAGAAAATTGCTTATGAAGCAATTTTCAAGATAAGTTCGGCTAAGCTTATGACAAAGAAAAGGACAATTGTTTTCCTCTTTATTAGCACAAAATATAATTAAAAACTCCCTTCTTTGTTGAAGGTTCGTGTGAAATCGTGNGGATTGCTTCGAAAACTGCGATTGTGATTACGAAATTACTTGGCAAGGTAACTTTCTAAAACAATAATTTATTTTGTGCTTTATGTGTTAAATATCACCAAGGTGATCCATGGGTGGAGGCATGTTTTTGTTGTTTAGTTATAAAGTTTTAATTTTCTTTTCATTGCGTATTTTGAGCATGCCATCCATAGCCAAACGCATCAGTGATTTAGTGGATTCAGACTCCCTGTGATATCATGGGAGAAAACGTAGGCATTGTCAAGGTCGAATGTTTATTAAAATTGTGGCTAAGTGTTTTTTTTCTCTTTTTTTTTTCACTTGTTAACTATTGCATTTATTCTTACAAGTTTTCTCTCTCTCGTTTTGTGCTTAAAGTTGATTACTTTATCTACTCTTAACAGAAAGATGAAAGCTTTATCTTAAAAAATCCAATTCAGCCCCTCTCTTGGTTATTTTTCACTAGTTTTTTCATATAACATAATGTTTTTTCCAATTGTAGGAAAGGAGTGGTCGATCCTAGACTAGAAAATATCTTCCATAAAAGTGAAAAGGAGTTTCTTTAAGACTTTAGGAAAGAGTTACAATTTTTGTTAAGTAGAAAACAATTGAAGATAGATTTAAAATCACTTATGAAATGCTTAAAACATTTTTGAATGCATTTTAGACAAAGAAAAACTTAAGAAAAATATTTCAAGAAAACTTTTCAACATAAGATAGAGAAGTAGTAATGATGAAAAGGATTTGACAAAGAAGCAAATCAATGTGTAAATGACACAAGCAATTTATGAAATTGGGTTTTCTTGAAATGAAATGCAACAAATCAAAGGAAAAATGAAAATGATGACACAAGAATTTTATAAAGGTTCAACTTTTTCAAACGCCTACGTCTTCTCCCTTAACAAGCTAAGGAGTTTCAAATCCACTCAAAGAATTGAGCTATTTAATAGGATTAAGCAAAACCCTCACAACGACTTTTTCACGAGATCAAGCGAAAATCCTTACTTTGGCTTTTTAACAAGATCAAGTAATAACCTTTACAACGGCTTTTTAACGAGATCAAACGATAACCCTTATAATGGCTCTTTCTTAAGATCAAGCGATAACCCTCACAAATGGCTTTTTTGGAGCTTAACCATAATGCATATAATGGCTTTTTTAGGGCTCAACCATAACCCATACAACGTTTTTTTTCGAGAGCAACCACAATCCTTATGAATTTTACATAGCAAGAGTACATCTAGAATGTGGGTTTTGCTAAGTGAATACAATGTTGGAAAAGCGTTATGTGTACAAAGATGTATATAAAGGATAGGAATTAAAGCACAAAGAATTTGGAGCTCAAGGATAGCTTAAAAGTTATGTGGATGAATATGATTTTCTTACTCTAGCTTGGTTTTTCTTCATGAGATTTGATAGCTGAGTATTTAGTGTTTTTCTCCACTTTTCCATCCTTTAAAATGTGTTGGAGAAGTCCTTTTTATGTTTGAAAAAAGCTTGGAACCATTAGAGATGATTATAGCAAAAAACTAGTCGTTTGTCTTTTGAAAATTGTATACAACGATCATCTGGCTATGGGTAGTCGACTACCTTTTTGAAGATTGACTATGGCTTCTCAAAAGTTAGGTTTCACATGCTTCACTATCTTAGGATTGACTACAGCTTCTATGGGATTGACTTTGGTTGTGTATTCTTAAGTTTTCTTCCCCATTTTACTATAGGATCAAATGGAAGCACTTTAGGATTGACTAGGACTTCAGAATTTTCAAGATTTCCATACATTTTGTCCTTGGATCGATTAGCCTTGCTCTAGGATAGATTGAGTCTTCATTTTTTCAAGATTCCATTTCATTTTAGCTTGTAATTTCAGTCATTTCTTCCTTGTGATCAAATATTAAGTGATGAATGAACTTTTTTGCTTGAAACAAACTTGGTGTTGTGTAGATCAATGGACTTCTCATCTTGTGCACTTATCTTGCAAGTTAGACATCTTAAGAGTGAACATTAGAGAGATTATGAAACCTTGTTCAAGAAAGTTTAACATTCATACAATTAAGTCAATCAAGCTTGTAGATATTTATGCACTCGAGCATTTGTCTCATTGATTGGTGCATAATCCGCCTGCCTAAAGAGTAGGGTTTGAATCCCCCCTCCCCTAATTATAAAAATAAAAAGCTTGTAGATATTTATGAAGTGTGTGTGTATGTGTGAGTGTGTGTGAAAGTTCAATAACTTCAAGATTTCACACAACTAAGATAATCAAGCTTGTAATCATGTAAGAACCTAAGTATGAGTGTTAAATCTTTTCAAGAATATATCAAGGATCACTTAAGTAATGTTGAAGCAAAATTGATCATTTTGTCATAATCAAAACTATAATCATTGTCAAGTTAACACAAGAAAAGAGAAAATGAAGACAATAGAAATTTCCTTCCTTTTCCTTAACTAGCCATCCTAAGCAACTTGAGCACCTAGGAGGCACCTTACACCAAAAAGTGAACAATTACCCAAAATGGTTCATCATCGTCACATCCCAATGTCGAGATCATGGCTAGCTCAAAGATCTAATGGGAAGGATCCGCTCAATCCAAGCAAGCCTCAGAAATAATAGAAAGAAATGAAATAACAAATTATAAAACCATGGGAAACATCTCCATGTATATATATTATATAAATTTTTTAGGTTTCAAGTACCATGGGAAACATATCCTTGTATAAATATTATATAAATTTTTAAGTTTCAAGTGCAGTATTATCCCGTGCTTAACATTCAAAAGAAAAATAACTTTTACAAATCAATAAATTATGTACCATTTCGTGGTATCTTGTGCTCAACATCCCATTTCTAGGGACATGAACAGTGCAAAGACCTACGTGGCTATGGCTTATTAGGCCTAAGCAAGTCTTTTACTAATCATATAAATGTTGTTCATTTATATCATGCATTCACACATTCATATGATAAATTACTCATGTTTTCCTGTGCACCATCATAACATTATATATATATAATGTTGCTATTAAAAACATGTAAAATATAATGCCATCTAGACCATGTAAAATATCCAACAACATTTAAATGTAAACATAAAGATTGACTCATCAACAGAACATGACCCAACCCTCTAGGCTTTAAGTGGGCTGCTAAAGCACCTACTAAATAAAGATCAAGAGCTCATCTTTATGACAAGGAGAAGAGCATTTGCATAAATCATAATTTGCATAATCATGACCATAATGAATCTCATGCATTTCCTTTAAATCCTTGAAAAGAATGTTCTTCAAGACTATTTCATAAGAATTTAGTTAAAATTATTATTGCATAAAAGTTTAGAATGAAATGGGAGCTGAAAACACTTGAAAACCTTATGTAAAAGGAGTGAAAACATTATTATATACATGAGGGATCGATATTTTTTTTGTGGTATCGATACTTTTGCTTTAGAATGCTCTTCAGACTGTAGATATCAATACTTTCTGGGAAAGTATAGATACTTTCAACAAAAAGTGCTTATTGGGGCATTCTGTCTTCTAATTATCAATACTTTACCCATAAACCTCAGATTTCTAAGTATTTTTCTACATTTTTCAATTCTAATTCATTTCTTATACTTAAGGACAATCATATAGCCTAAGATTACACTTGGATTCAGCCATATAAAATTATTCTCACAACTATTTAACACATAATTCACATTCCAAACAAGAGCTTAACCTATTCATAACTCTGACATAATTATTCATAACACGTTCATCATTCAACTTACCAAGGACAATAGTGCAATGCCCACTATCTAGGATAGGATAATGGTACAATCCCCATTATCTTAGACATATTGTGAGTGGTATTCCACCCTAACTCATAGCTATACATATATATTATGAATGGTATTTCACCCCAACTCATGGCTATATTTATATTATGTATGTGCTATGATGCCCCCATATAAAGGCTCTCATAAACATATTGCATTTATCATTTTCATGACTTGTAACATCATAAGCACATAATCATATTTTATTATATCTAATATGCATAATCGTACTTATCTTATCTTGTATGTGGTACTACTTCACATACCAATTCATAAGCTTTCTCTGCTTTCTCATGTACATGTCATATAAACATTCATAATCATACAAGTGGGAATACATAAATCCACCTAAGCATTTCATATATATATATGCTTGCATTTCATACTCAAACTTACTATCTTGGAGTCATTTTGAAGGAAGCCATTTGAAAGGACTTGGCCCTCCTTGTTAAAAACTAATACATAATAGAGATATTTACATACACATATAGATTTGAAAACTTCTTTCAAAAACATTGGATTTAAATAAAAGAATTTATTGTTATAAAGACAACATTTAAATTATGCAAGTCAAAAAATTCTATAAAAACATGCTTAGCTTTACATATCAAAATACTTAAAGCAGTGTATCCACTCACCTCAAAAACTCGACCTCTACCAATACACAAACCAATCAACATTTCACCCTAGGGAATTCTTGGAGTTTTGACAGCACTTAAAGTGTTTAACAATCATCATTATCATTACTTAAGCTATAAATCTTGTAGTATTCGACTAAGCAAATTCAAAACTTACTCGAGTTTGTCGAATACTAATTTTCTAACTTAAAATCTACTATTCTTCAGTTAACTAACAGTAGAAGAATTTATATCATTATTCCTTCCTTGTCTTAGTGAGCTGTTAGTGAGAGAAACCCATGAAAAATCTTAGTTTATTTGAAAGAAAAAGTAATTTGTTGAAAGGATTAGAATCAATGTTGGAATTCAAGGGTTTAAGGTATTAAAAGTTAGAAAACGTTACCTTTGATGATTCAAAACTCAAAACCAAGCTTTGATTCTTCAAAAAATGGGATTGTTTAGTGAGAGAGAGAAAAAGAGTTGCTACAAGTTGAGAGAAAAGTGAAGGAAAAATGGCCAAGGATGAGGAAACTGAAAAGATACCTAAAAAGGAAATTTTTAGCCATGAAAATATTGTTTTGCCTTTTTTATTTTGTGTAAATGACGACAAGTATCTATACTTTTGGGTGAGGTTTCGATACTTGACTTTTTAGGTTTCAAGTATCAATACTTGTTCTTTAGGTATTGATACTCTCGTTCTAGAATGTAAAACTTCTTTTAAAAGCACATCTTTTAGTCTTACATCTTTCCCCCATAAACATGAACTCTTTGTAACTTGAAATTGAGCATTTCTAAAGAAAGTTTCGAAAAACCTTAGACTAAAATCATGTTTAAAATGCTCACCAAGTAAGATTTACCTTCTTATCCTTCATCTTAGGTGAGGGGTTTCACAAAAATGGATTTTCAAAAAAACATTTAAATTTGGAATTGAAAACCAAGTGATTAGATGTTTATAGAGTTAAAAGCTTACCTCCAAGATGATTAAAAACAAAAATATGAGCTTGTTTACTAAGAAAATGAGTTAAAGATATGAGGGAAAGAGTAGAGAGAGAAAAGAGACAACATAGGCTAAAAGAGTAAAGAGAAAGTAAAAGACATTTAAGGGTTTTTTAAAGGGTTTAGGATAATAAAATATTTGTGAATAGATCATTTTACCCTTGTTTTATTTGAAATCCAAAGCGTATGTATTGATACCTTGGGTATATGTATTGATACTTTTCCTTTCTGTGCAAAGGTATCGATACTCACAAAATAAGTATTAATACTTGTTCATCAAGAGCCCATTCTAGGTTTCAAGTATCGATACATCATTCAAAGGTATCAATACTTTCAACATAAAATGTTGTTTGAAGTTTGAAATAAGGCTAATTAACTCTTTCTAGGGCTCATATTTCAAATTGGCTTAGTGAGATTTTTA
Organism: Theobroma cacao; assembly: GCF_000208745.1. Lineage (NCBI taxonomy): Eukaryota > Viridiplantae > Streptophyta > Magnoliopsida > Malvales > Malvaceae > Theobroma > Theobroma cacao. The sequence continues at coordinate 21,018,175 of NC_030854.1, read as the reverse complement.
AAACATACATTTTTAAGTTATAAATGTTCATAATTTCAAACGAAAAACATTAAATCAATAGCTCAGCAAGCTAAGTTACATTCCTACCCTTAATTCAAGATTGAGGTTTTACATTCTCTCTCTTTGAAGAAAATTCATCCCCATATTTAAATCGGATAGTAACTAACCTCTACTTTTGGAACAAATGTGGGTACTTTATCCTTATTTGTCCTCGGCCTCCTATGTCACCTCCCTCTTATTGTGATTGTACCATAGAACTTTCACCAAGGCTACATCCTTGGAAAAAAGTCTCTTAACTTGCCTATCCAATATATCCACTAATAGCTCCTCATATGACAAGTTGTCTTCCGACTGAATCTCTTCATACTGGATCACAAGAAAAAGATCAAGATTGTACTTGCAAAGATTCAATACGTTAAACATCAAATGAACACTAGAAAGGTTTGGGGTTAGTGCCAACGGATATGCTACCGTGCCAACTTTCTTTAGTATTTCAAATGGTCCAATATACCTCGGGCTTAGCTTGCCTTTTGGCTAAATATCATAATCCCTTTAGTCGAAAAAACTCTAAAAAATACATGATCCCTCACTTGGAACTCCAAATCTCTATGTTTATTGTTGCCATACCACATTTTTCAACTTTAAGCCACTAACATCATCTCTTTAATTATCTGTATCTTTTCAATGGTATCTTGAACCATCTTCGTTCAATGACTTCGTTCACCAACCTCAAACCAAAATATGGGCAACCTACACTTCTGCCCATATAAGGCCTCATTAGGCACCATTTGTATACTCGCCTGATAACTATCATTGCAAGCAATTTCCACCAAAGCAAATGTTAATCCCATGTGATTCTAAAATCAATAACACAAGCCCATAACATATCCTCCAAAGTCTATATGGTTCTATCAAACTGTACATCTGTCTGAAGGTGGAAAGTTATGCTAAGAGTCAACTCATATTTCCAAGCCTCTAAAAATTTTCCCTAAAATCGACTAATGAACTAAGTACCTCTATTAGAGACTATGGTGACAAGGACTTTATACAATCGTGGATACTGTGCCACTCCATAAATGGTCTTTACCAATAAAAAAATGAGTAAACTAGTCAATTTATCAATTATCACTTAAATGGAAACACCTTTTACTTGTATAAGATAGTCTTGTCATAAAACTCATTAAAAGGTGCTCCCATTTCCACTCGAGTACAAGAAAAGATTATAATAACCCTGCAAGTCTTTATTGCTCTATCATAACCCATTAGTGCACTATGCAATTGGCCATAAAATTCTACTAGATCTCTCTTCAAACCTTCTCACCAATATTGTGAGACCCTGTCAAGCTCGATTAAAAGACGGTATTGTACCGAGTGGTACAACTAAGTTAAATTGAGCCTTGAACTAGTTCAAATAGAAATTCTAAGAAGAATTTGAAAAATTTTAAAACCAACAGAATGGCTTAGAATAGTGATTTGGAGTTCAAGGTCCAGTTTGGAGTCCATCAGAAAATTGACCAATTAGGGACAAAACGGTCTTTTTTTAATTTGAGGATAAAATTGAGATTTTTAGCCAAGATTTGATCACATTTGACCAAGAATAATTATATGAAATATAATTATGATTATTGGAGTATAAAATGATGTTTAGCAGTGAAAAATTGTGATTCTCGATATTTATGGAGCACAAGGGCAAAATGGTAATTTTACCATTAAAGGACTAAACGAAAATTTTTTAAATAATTTTTGCCCCATTTGGTTAATATTGATCAATATTAGTGTTATTTTAGGTTGAAAAGTA